>NW_015505960.1:60258-86477 GCF_001515645.1 Sinocyclocheilus grahami
CAAGGCTACTGCAAACAGGGTGAACAGAATCTTTTTTGCGTATTTAATTTTTTATTTTTTTAATTACTATAACTGGTCACAATTTGCTCACCAGTGCATGCAATTGTTGCAAACTGTTTAACAACTTCAGTGTAAACAAAGAGTTGAGGCAAAACTGTGTACACATAACAATGTTAAAACATTTTGTGCAAACACAAAAAAAAATACAATCCATACCAGGGGTGCCTAAACTCGGTCCTGGAGGGCCTGTGTCCTGCAGAGTTTAGCTCCAACCCCAATTAAACACACCTGAACCAGCTAATCAAGCTCTTATAGGCATACTAGAAACTTACAAGCAGGTGTGTTGAGGCAAGTTGGAGCTAAACTCTGCAGGACACCGGCCCTCCAGGACCGAGTTTGGGCACCCCTGATCTATACAGTATAATAGCATAACTGCCTTCAAAATATAATATAATATAATTAACACTCCACTCGCACAGAGAGAAAGAGAGATCGGAGATCCTGCTGTGCACACAGAAATGTTCAGGAGTACGCTGACCCACGACTTTTATTAATAAAATTGCTTAGATACTGGATCACTGCATTATATTCCTCAGCAACGAGGAGGTAAAATCTCTGTTTAAGTAACTAAACTCACAACTTCATTGTCTGTAGAGAGACGCACAGACTCAGGTAATTCACACACACAACTGTCTCTTTCTATCTCTCGATCAAACGATCGATAATTAATTCAAATAAATGTTATAATTCGTTCAAATAAATGTGATCTAACTGCACTATTTTATCTCTGTGTCTGATTTGAAGTGGGCAGAATGCTAGAGCTACTGAGCCATAACTGACGAAAATAACCATCATTTTTACCCATTCAGTCAAATATTGCATTGCAAAGAGCAATACTAGTTTTATCTCGTCTATAACTTGGCAAATGACCATGGAATAAGTGGGATAATCAACGGTTTGCCGTGCATTAAAGGATTTTAAATGCACTTCGCGGAGGCTGGTTCTTTGCCTCCACTTCGTGCATTTAAAATCCTTTAATGCACGGCAAACCGTTGATCATAACATAGCATAGCATAGCATAGCATAGCATAGCATAGCATAACATAACATAACATAACATAACATAACTAACATGGGTTGGGTACTGTTCACATTTTAACCGGTACGATACCGGTATCGGTACCTGATTTTCGGTGCCGGTACCCAACGGTACCTTTTTGCGGTACTTTACTTTATTTCAACAGGTTGCCATGAAGTTTCTGTGTGTATACAGTATGATGATGCTAGTTTTCTCAAACGGTAAAATTCTCGCGAAGTGACTCTCACAGCAGCTCGGAATTAAGTTTTTGTGTTCATGCCGTCATATAGTGAGACGCAGAGGCCGAAAATCACTGCGAGCTTCACGCGTGCTTCAGTATTTGTCTAGTAAACAAAACCGCGTTTCCGCCATTCATACATACAGAGGCAAGCGGAACATGCAGGATTCATATTTAAGCCGTCTTTTTGCATTTTAATATTCGCAGACACTAGTTCATATCGCGATTCGAATTAAGTGGCAGACCTACTTTTGATTTATTCGTCCAAAATTTACGAATTCCGTGCTATAGATTAAATTACGTTTTTATGAATGGACTCCACGATCCCGTCCGCGTTTTTGTAGGAACCATATGGCCCTAGAAATGTAACCACACTTCAGAACATTTCGGCTTGCCCTGTGTGTTGTTTGAATGATTTGCAGGGGTGACCTCACGTCACAGGGTCTCTTTTTCTCTTTCTGTAGCTTATGCGCCCAGATGTGTTCTCAGGTACAGAAATTTGGCACCGATTGATTTAACGTGAATCGGTACTCGGTAGTACCGACGCAATTTGGTCGTACCCTTAAAAGTACCGAGTTCGGTACCCAACCATAAATATAATATAATATAATACATCTGTCTGTCTATCTCTGTTAAATTCAAGTATAGGTATTTGAAGAAAAAAAATGATTTAAATAATTTAAATACAACCTATATGTAGTATCATTACACTACCAAAATATTATACAATATAGAAAAACATATACATAAAATAATACAATCAATCAATCAATAAATAAATCTGTTTTCATTTCAGTTTTTTTACTTCTAATTTTAATAGCAATTTCGGAGTCATTTTTACTAAACAATTCATATCTATCCATCCATCTATCTATTCATCCAGCCACCCATCCATCTTGTCCTACAGACCCTGAATAAGTGAAACTGAGCTGCATACCAATTTTCTGGGTTCTCTGTTGGTTTAAGTGCAGGCTTGAGTGCTCTAGGTTTATATGTAACAAAGCAGGACAGCTGGTGCAGTCAGTGGCATCTCTAAGGTATGGTATGGGGGGGCGTAAATCAGCGATGTGGACTGTTAACCAATCAACAGCTATAAATCAGGCAGGAAGCTACAGGGCTCTGGAGGACAGAGATAATATGTAATATGTGCCAATATGTAATTTGATATTGACATGGTATTCCCACTGACACAATAAATCTGCCGAATATAGGTCTCTCAAGGTTTCTGTCGAGAGGAGAGAGAGAAGCGTGGTGAAAAGTACTCTAAAAAGCACACAATCTTTGGAGTACCAGTAACTCGGGTCTGACAGTATGGTGTCAGAGCATGTGAAGTAATTACTCTGTAGTTTAACCACAGCGATGAGTCAGAGTCTTACTCACACTGACATTACACACACTAGTGGGTCTTCTATCTGCATTAAAAGCACTGAGTTTTCAGTCATACACCATTGATTTTCAATCTGCAGGCTAAGACATCCACTTCTTAAAAATAACATTCAGGTTTTCCTCTGATTAAACAAATAAAAAAGACAAATAGTCACAATTCAGCTATTCCGTCTCATCACATAAAACCTAGTAATTTTCTGCTGATCAGATTAACTAATTTCATAGTGCTGTGTGATGTGTGAGGGCCTTTTGAACACACAGCAGGAAAGATGCGCTGAATGACTGGGGGAAATATATATTATATATTAGTGCTGCCAAACGATTCATCGCGATTAATCGCATCCAAAAGTTTTTGTTTACATAATATGTGTGTGTACTCAGTATATTTATTATGTATATATAAATACACACACATGCATGTATACATTTAAGAAAAATGTGTTTTGTTTATATATAATATAACATGTTATATATAACAAATATATATATATATATATATATATATATATATATATACACGTAAATATTTTTAAAATATATACATGTTTGTGTATTTATATATGCATAATAAATATACACAGTACATACACAGTATATAAACAAAAACTTGATTATGTGATTGATCATGGGCGTCGGAACCATTGAATGAGGGTGGGACAGGACCCACCCACTTTTGAAGACCAATGATATTGGACCCACCCACTTTTATGTGTAATGGCAGTAAGACGAGAGAGGGCGCTCAAAACTCAACAGATGATCGCATAATTTAGTGGAACATTAATGGGCGTTGGAACCGTTGAATGAGGGTGGGATAGGACCCACCCACTTTTGAAGACCTATGATATTGGGCCCACCCACTTTTACCGTTTCTAATTCAGCGAATATGTGTACTTTTCAGAGCGCCGTCAGTCAAATCCATTCCACATGACGAATGCCCTAAATAATTAAACTCCATTTAGCTACAGCCTTGAATTCCACGCTGCTGCTTCCTCAAATCCATTCCACTTGGCTCATTCAGAGTCCAAATAAATTAAACTCCATTCCGTGTTTTCACTACTCGCGCCTGCTGCAGTCCCGTGACACAGCAAAGTAAACAAAGCATTAGCATCTGCTGCTCAGATACACCTAACCCTACCTGATACTTTATTTAAACTTTGCGATTATTTCCTTGATTTAAATTTTTTATTGAAAGCAATAGCCTTTCCGATGTGATATGAGATGTGAAAAGGGAGAAGAACGATTTCGGCAAAAGGTGGACGCGAACTCGGGCCGCTCGCATCAAAAACACTACGCAACCCGCGTTACAACTTACACCACTGGAAATGTTGCTGAGCAGCCGTCTTTTGTAATGTTGTCACGTTAGTGGGCAGAGGTGAAGTAAATAGCCACTGCCAACCAGGCGGCCTATTTGCACTTTGTGTAAATAGACACTGTTAATTAAAAGGCACCACACTACAGAAAATGGCATATACTCCAAAAGTAAATTTTTTCTGGGGGAGGACCCACCCACATTTATTTTGCTTCTGACGCCCATGGTACTGATACCTAATATGGTGTAATATCTCATTTGTATCCCCTACCACTAGATGGCAGACATGTAGTACTTAGATTCTAGACCAAAATGACGTCATGTTCCTATTCAAAGTGTTTGAGCAAATAGCAGAGCAAGTGAGCTATCGTGCCATTGATGCGGAAGCAGTTCAGTTCAGAGCGTCTGAGTAAATTGTGAGATTTGTGAGAGAAAATCGCCAAATGGCTAGTAAAAAGTTGTACCGTGAGGATGTGTTGCAAATGTTATTCGCCGATTCTGACTCTGAAGGGGAATATTTGCCTTTTGGAAATGACGATCGCACTTCTCCCGGTACATCTTTGCAGCGCAATGGTGCCGCCGTGCAAGGCGCGAGTGATCACGAAGCACAAACAAGTGATAATTTCGACCCTTTGCCCAACGGGGATGGGGGTGGCAGGGGTGGACGTGGTCGTAGTGTCCATAGGAGAGCTGTTGCTAGAGATAGAGGCAGCAGGGGTAGGAAAAATAGGGCTGGAAGTAGCACTAGCTCTTTGGATCCAGTGCCCCAAAGAGGTGGGAGTGGCTGTGCTGTGCGTGGGAGAGCCGGGAGATGTGGTAGAGGCAGCAGGGGTGATCTGGCTCTAAATAGGGCTGGAAATAGCGATGACAATGGTGGCTGGGTTTTTTTGAGAAATGAAGAAGTGTATCAGGACTGGATCAAACGCTTTGATTAGCCTGTTGGTTATCTAGGAGAGAAAGATTTGACCAGTGCTGCACCCTTACAAAGTACAGGTGCGGTCAGTGTGGGGTAGGTCTGTGCACTGTGCCATGCAATGAGAGGTACCATACTCTCAAGAACTATAAACTTTGTCACCTAGATACCTGATTGGGCAGATAGCTGCTCAACTGATCAAAAAATAGGCACATGCATTTTACTATGGCACAGAATTATAGTAATAATTTACTATAGTTACTAATAGTTTTACTGTTTATTTCCTCTTTTCTGATCATTTGGAATGAGGATAACATTTAATTTTTTTAAACGACAACATGTAAATAAGTTAAAACATCAATATCTACTATTTCTTGAATATTACTGATGAACTGATCAAAACGTAGGCTACTGTTCACTAGGGTTGGGTACCGAAACCCGGTAACCGGTATGTACTAGAACCGAATCCGAACGCAGATTTCGTGCCTCATTGCGGTGCCATGCCTGAGCGATCAATTGAAATATTTGTCCTCTGGTTCTCCGAAACGGTCTTAAGAAGCATCATCACTGGCACCGCACGTGAAAAATAATTTCCCGACTGAGAAAATGCATGTGAACTCAAGTCGAAAAGCTCTAATAATACAAATCCAAAACATCTTTGTAGTAATGAGAGTGTCCATATTGTTTTCACATTCCGACTTAAAAGCACAACTCAGGAAATGAGAGCATTTGAGGAGCGTGTGAATGCAGTAATTACACTTGCTCTGATGGCAGCAGGTAGCCTTCCATTAACTAGGCTAAACATGCTTAAATCAAAATGCCTAAAGCTAAACCTCCCTTGTATTCACATTTCTAAACCTGCTGTTCAAAACAAAAGAGAAAATTATAACCTTTTTACTCCACAACACCAGTCATGCTTCCTTTTGTGATCTGATGAGGCTTCTTTCTGATATTGCAGAAAATATGTTCCATATGCTACTTTAAAAAGAATACATCGATTAGCAAAAGATTATAAATCAGGGTGACCATACGTCCTCTTTTCCCCGGACATGTTGTCTTTTTGGATCTACAAAAATGACAAAAATTTCTTAATTGCCCAAAATGTCTGGGATTCGGCTGTTTTCTTAATCCCACTCCCGCTGAATCTCTGACCATTGCCGCCTGCTCCTGCAACATGTGTTTCGCTCTCGCAATTTTCATGTCCACTCCTTTAAACATTCTAATACTGTGTATAATTTGGGCGCATCAGGGAGAGGCTCTCAGGATGCGGTGTATTTAAATATTTTTGAATGAGCGTTTGCGCTGTTTACTTTCACTTTCGATTTCGCGATCACACGCACTCTGTGTAAAGGGAGCACATCTTACAAGATCAGATATTTGTCAATGAGCTCAGAATCTGTTGAGCAGCAAATACTCCAGCATGGTCTTGTCAGTCATCTCTCCTTATTCTCGACCTGTGATCAGTCAAAGCGGACTCCGGTAGCTCTTGTTGAATGCAGGGTTGCCAATTTTTTCCACAGAATTGGGCTACTTTAAAACTGTTGCCATGGGTTGATTTTCCCAAGTGGGTTAAAGGTTTGAAATATTGCATAAATTACATTTGACTGAAATGCTTGTATTGAAACATTTTGCATTCTACCTATGATAAAACTTGCATGGACTTCTACATTAACTGTTCCCTCCTGGTGGAATGACCTGCCCAGAGTCCTTAATATTTTCAAGAAACGGCTGAAAACACATCTCTTTCATCTTCATTTGACCCTCTAACTCTAGCACTCTTGATTCTATTTCTATTATAATGGCCAATCCATCATTTTTGGGGGGATTTTTTATTTATTTATTTATTAATAAGTATCGGTTTAGGCACCGGAACCGTTTTAAAAGTATCGATTTGGCACCGGTATCGAAAAAAACCCAAAAAATTATACCCAACCCTACTGTTTACATGCGTTTTACTATTATATAGTATTATATAGTACTTTCTCCTGTTTTATTGTTGGTTTCCTCTTTTCTGATCATTTGGAATGAGGATAAAAAGACAAAAAAAAACATGCAAATAAGTTCAAACATCAATTCAATATCTACTATTTCCTGAATATTATGAAATTCAAGATGGCTGCCCCTGATGATGTCATAATATGAAAATTAGAGGAGTATATTTACACCCCACATAAACTTTCGGTCATGCCCAACATTTTTCTAATTTACAGTAGATCTCTATCTTTAAGGCATTTCAAGCCACAAGCTTTTTAAATTTTTTTCCAAAAAACCCTGGCGCTTAAAGGGTTAAATGTTACAATTTACATTTTATAAACTTACATAAAACAGCCTAAAACGATGGCTGGTTGGTTGTACTGATGATGTAATATGTATGTTGAAATGATATGCTGCTTGTGAGACTATGAGTAGAGGGAAAGGTTGAGAACCACTGTCATACACTCTCACAAATCAGCCTTGACTTTCCACATCACTTTGCTATATTGCCCCATCAGTCTTTCTGGGCTGATGAAGCCTCATGTATAGATCTCTCCCTAACTTGCCAGGCTGTGTGATGGATGGATATACCACAAACCTATCTCTCTAGTTCATGTGAACTGCTGTAGCTAACGGAGCCAATTAACAGAGGCTGTCTAGTAGAGTTATCTAATAGCACACAGCCTGTATGTGTGTTAATGACTTTTACATGCAGGTGTAGTAATTATCTAATTTAAAAAAAAAAAGAGTACAACTTCTAGACTTGTGTTGTTTATCTTCCCCTTAGCTGTGATGTGATGAAAATATTACAACCATTTGAAATATAGTTTTTTTTGCAAGTGAATGAAAAATTCCTGTTAAACACAAAAATTATATTTATAAATGGATAGTTCTGGTTGTAAATCTGACTGGGTGAACCCAAGAAAGTCTAATATATCTAGAGAAAGCTGTGGTGCAACTGCAAGAGTAAACAGTGCTCCGTGTCATACAAGTAGTACAAAACACATACATTTACTACAGTTGAGGAAACATGCATATTTGCCCATCTTTTTCTGTGTAAGAAGGTGGTTCTTGGCCAGAATAAGGTGCAATGTGGACCAGATTAGGGTTGGGTATCGATTCAGATGTCCCGATTCGATTCGATTTCGATTCGCAAGCTCTCGATTCGATTCTCGATTTTTTTTATTACATTCAGTGAATATAGTTTTAATACAAATGCTATTGATATTTCTAAAAAATGAACAGTAAACATCAGTTTACAAATGGTGAATTAAAAAAAAATAAATTAAAAACCACATGCCTGTATTTTAAACCTATTCTTTTTTTTTTTTTTTGCATAGGGTCCTTTTTTAAACAACAATAGGGCCCTATAAAATGTTCTTATTTTTTCTGGCAATCTGATGAAGGCATAAAACATTCATTTCAATTGATCCTAATCAAATGAAAATTAAACCCTTTTATTTTTTGGCAAACAAAGTGCTGCACAACAGAGGTTTAAAAAGAAAACAGATGTGATTATTCTTTTAAAAATAAAGATTATTAATATTTATTAGCAGTAGTAGCATTGAGTATTAAGACTGCTAAATAGTAATATATTATGACAGTTTCTTAACGTTAAACTAAACTTTTATTTTGATGGGTTGCCTTTAAGAACTTGCAGCTGCTGTGTATGTGATATGACGGTAGTTTTCTCAAATGAAACGGTAAAATGCAAATTAAGTGACTGTCAGAGCAGCTGGAGATGACATTCATGTTCATATCATCATATAGTGAGACGGCAGAAGGGGAAAACACCGCGAGCGTCATCTGCGCTTTAGTATGTGTGTAGTAAACAAAACAGTGCGCCGCGCCATCTGCCATTCATTCATTGCGGAAATCATGGCGCCTTATGCGTAATATCAAATGCTTCCGCAGATTTATAGTATTACTATAGCATTTCACCTGAGCATTGTGAATCATGCGTATGGCTACGATAAGCGATGAATGAATGACAGGCTTTCTGTTGTAACATCGCGCAAGGTAAATAAGGGTGACATCTAGTGGAGAAGACGAATTATAAGATTCACGTTAATCAGATCTTGTTTTAAATGTGTGCTGAAATAAATACCGGGAAAGATCGATTCGCGGCTTTTGAGAATCGATATCGAATTGACGTCATTTAAAAAAACGATTAATCGAAAAATAAAAAAAAATTTTGCCCAGCCTTAGACCAGATGTTGTTATTTAGTGACAGATCAGGTTAACGAGAGACTAAGTGTTTCTTCTGCATATGCCACTGATGTGAACAACTGCAAAACTTAGGGTCAAGGACTGCCAGGTTGGAACAATGTACCTTACATCGAGACAAACTAAAGAGCTCAAATTGTTAAACCCGGGACAAAAAGGGAGCAGTTGCAGCTTTTCAATTGTTTTTCCAACATATGACAAGAAGGAATCTGGATACAGGCCCAAATCTTCCGTGCAGTAATCCCTTTTTTTTATTTTATTTTTTTTTTAAAAGAGGATAGATATCCCTCTCTTAGGGCTTAATGAACGCCCATATTGTTAAAGTGGGCATAAATTAAAACAACTGGATGATACTCTGCCAAGGGTCAGCAAACAAAGTGGTAATCCTGGTTTTGATATGTGATCACTCAAATGTGGATTTACTTGCTAGAAAATGGAAATTAAATGTATAAATATATAAAGTTCCCTCTCGATACTTCACTCATACTGTGCTAAGACGCTTTGGGAAAACTTTTTCTCGGAATACTGAAGCCTTTTTCAATCATGCAGTGTAACTGCACGGCCATTGGTTTGTGCAGTGTATTATTAAAAACGAACTAAAGGCTCGGCAGTGGAGCTGCACGAGTCTATGGCGACACAGCCCGCCAGAGCCCGCCAATATGGGCGGGGCATCTCACTATATAAGCGTGCACTTCGCCATAGGATCCTCAATTCCCTTTCAGTCAGTTACATTCGACGTTAAGTCAGACGTGACTGACGAATTGGGATCTCGCCCGAGAGCCCAATCACCTTCGAGTGTTAACAAAACAAGCCAATGACAGTTGGCATGTGTGTTTTGCAAACGCACATCAGCTTTTCGCTTCGAAGCGAGCCTTCTAGCAAGACTGAATCTCTGCGAGTGTCTACGAGACGGCCTTTAGCGTTGGTGTCACGGCGCGTCAGCGGGGGTTGCCATCCAGTGCTGCTTCTCTTCAGCGTGCTGCAGCTTCCGATTCTGCAGTCTTGCCGCGACCTCCCCTGGGCGCTTCAGCGCTCTCTCTAAAAGAGTGTTTTCCTAAAATCCTAAAAGAGCAATATCTAAAAGAGCTCCACGAGCGACGGGCGTTTTTTTAAAGATGGCTTCCCACTTGTGCGTTTCTGGATGTGGTCGTTTCCTGGCTTCATCTGACGGTCATGATCGCTGTATCTCATGCTTGGGCTTTCAGCACGCTGAAGCAGCGCTCATGGATGAGTCATGTTCTCATTGCGGGAACATGACCATTGCGATGTTGCGGTCCAGATACCTCATCAAACAGGGGGGTATCCCCCTTGCCATGACCCATTCTAGCTCCTCCGGCTCTCGGAGGGCTACTTCGGTTCATGGTTTTTAAAGATGGCTTCCCACTTGTGCGTTTCTGGATGTGGTCGTTTCCTGGCTTCATCTGACGGTCATGATCGCTGTATCTCATGCTTGGGCTTTCAGCACGCTGAAGCAGCGCTCATGGATGAGTCATGTTCTCAGTGCGGGAACATGACCATCGCGATGCGGCGGTCCAGATACCTCCTCATTAAACGGGGGGGTATCCCCTTGCCATGCCCCGTTCTAGCTCCTCCGGCTCTCGGAGGGCTACTTCGGTTCATGGTCAGGGTGATCTGAGAATCACAGTGAGAGCTTCCCCGTCGAGTGCGTCTTCGCGGGCCTCTCATTCCTCCAGCACATCGCACCATCTGGTGTTCCCGGACGAACTCGCTGGATCCTCGGACAGGGCGGGGCCCAGTATCTCATGCGGAGTGCAGGCGGACGATAGGATGTCGATCGCTGCATGGGAGGGCGAGCTAGGCTCTGGAAATGACGATTCGGCTGCGCTGCCTCCGTCAGGAAAAGTGGCGTTGCCCGAGTAAGATCCAGAGCTGACTGCTATGCTTTCCCGGGCCGCCGAGAGTGTCGGGCTACACTGGAGGCCTCCTTCTCCCGAACGCTCGAGGCTGGGCGATTAGTTCCTGGGGGCGCAGGCCGGTCATCGGCAGCCTCCTCCGGTTCCGTTCTTCCCGGAAGTGCATGAGGAGGTGACTAAGTCTTGGAGGGCACCTTTTTCTGCCCGAAACAGGCCTGGTGCCTCCTCCTCCCTCCACCACCCTCGACGGTGGGGCGGCCCAAGTGTATGTGGACATCCCCCCAGTCGAGCGCGCTGTTGCCATGCAGCTCTGCCTGCAAAGTACTGCCGCCTGGATGGGTAATCCACGCCTTCTGTCCAGGGCCTGTAAGTTTTCGTCTGCTCTGACAGCTAAGGCTTACAGTTCTGCTGGACAGGCCACTTCCGCCCTGCACGCCATGGCACTCCTGCAAGTCCACCAAGCCAAGGCGTTGAAGCAGTTGCACGAGGGTGGTGCTGACCCAGGTGTGTTGCAGGAACTGCGTACTGCGACGGACCTCGCACTTAGGGCGCAAGTTCAGGAGCATTTGGTTCACCTCTGTGCTGGACAGAGATGCTCCTGTCTTGCGTGCAAAGATTGCGGTCCTGCTGGCGAAGGACGCGATACAGCCTGCCCCTCCAGTTGAGATGAGGTCAGGGTTTTACAGCCCATACTTCATCGTACCCAATAAAGGCAGTGGGTTATGACCAATCTTGGACCTGCGTATGCTGAACTGGGCCCTTCACAAGCTCCCGTTCAGGGAGCAGAACGTTGCCAGCTTCGCATTTGTGTGTGCGTCGCTGAGCCCCGCCTCCCCCGCTCTCATGTTTCTCTCCTCCCAGTTACTCGGAGGAAGAAAGGGTGAACTCGCGGGGATGAGCGATCAGGCACTCCACACAGCTCTTTGATCTGCCAGTGTGATTACATGTGAGGATCGGTGCCTCCCATTGTCGAGTGGCGCAATCCTTCTATGACAATCGGAGCAGAACGCTGTCACCAATGATTCAATATCACTGACAGCGTCGTATTTTAATGCACCTCTTGCCTGGGCCATGCCCCGCTGAGGCTGCGCTCGCTGAGACAGATCTCTCTCACTACGAGAGTTCATGTCTCGCTCTGCATTGCTCGCGGCTCGTCTTCTTCTCTCAAGGCGTTTCAGAAGATGCTGGGCCTCATGGCCTCCGTGTCTCCGGTACTTCAGCTGGGCCTACTTCGCATGCGGCCCTTTCAGTTCTGGCTGAAACCGCGAGTTCCATCCCACGCCTGGCATCTCGGACACCTTCGTGTCAAGGTGGACCAGGCCTGCGTAGCAGCTCTGGCCCCTTAGAAAGACTCGGTGGATGGAACGTGGTGTACTCCAGGGAATGTTCTGCAGAAGGAAGGTGGTCTCGACAGACGCTTCCAACACGGGTGTGCCGGGCAGGTTGAACCAAGGAGCAGGCATGCTATCTCGGAGCAACATCCCCTCAACCCACATATGGTTAAAAGAATCTGGGAGATCTTTAGCAAGGCAGAGGTCGATCTCTTCGCCTCAGAAGACAACTCTCACTGCCCAATTTACTTTTCGAAGGACAAGGATGCGTTGGCCCACGACTGGCCCAACCTCCTCCTTTACGCATTTCCTCCAATCGCCCTGATCCCACAGGTAATCAGGCGAATCGAGGAGAGGAAACATAAGGTTCTGTTGGTGGCCCCGCTCTGGAGAACCCAGCACTGGTTCGCAGAGCTGTCTCAGCTGCTTCTAGCAGCCCTGTGGCCCATCCCCCTGAGACGAGACCTCCTCTCTCAGGCGAACAGAATGATATGGCACCCCCAGCCCGAGCTGTGGGCTCTGTACCTCTGGCCTCTCGATGGTAGCCTGCGGACCTCCCCGAGAGCGTGCTAAACACAATATCTCAGGCTAGAGCACCTTCTAAAAGGCAGCTCTATGCCCTTAAATGGTCTGTCTTCTCTGCCTGGTGTATGGCCTGCGGCACAGACCCAATTTCCCGCGGCATATCTCTGATATTGACCTTCCTGCAGGATCTGTTGGATAAGGGTCGTTCCCCTTCTATGCTCAAGGTCTATGTAGCAGCCATAACAGACTCACACGCTCCTATAGCTGGCCAGTCGGTGGGCAGGAACGACCTAGTTGTTCGCTTTTTGAAGGGATCTAGGAGGCTCAACCCACCTCACCCTGTCATCGTCCCTACATGGGACCAGCCCACGGTCTTTTTGAGCTGCTACAGTCCGTTGACCTTCATCCCCTGATGATAAAAAACGCTCTGCTACTGGCGTTAGCATCGGTAAAGCGTATGGGAGATCTGTAGGAGCTCTCGGTGAGCCCTACCTGCCTCAAATTCGGGCCCAACGACTCCAAGGTTGTCCTGAAGCCGAGGCATGGTTATGTAGCAAAAGTGCTCTTGACTCCGTTCAGAGCACAGGTGATAGCTCTTTCGGTGCTTCCTCCTTCGGGGCAGGACCAAGAGCTAAATCTACTCTGCCCCATCAGGGCATTGAGAATATACATTGAGCGTTCCACCCTGTTCAGACTGTCGGATCAGCTTTTTGTATGCTTCAGTGACCACACCAGAGGGTCTCCGGTCACGAAGCAGAGACTTTCCAAATGGATAATTGATGCTATCAAGCTAGCGTACTCTTCTTTGGGCCTTCAATGCCCCATGGGAGTAAGAGCCCACTCAACAAGAGGCATTGCCTCTTCATGGGCTTGGTCTAGCGGAGTTTCCATTGCAGAAATTTGTGTGGCGGCCAGCTGGGCCTCGCCGTCCACATTTACCAGGTTTTATAATCTGGATGTCCCGGCTTTACAGGCTCTGGTCCTTTCTGCTTAAATGGACCTACTCTTGCAAAGCCAGTGCTAAATCAGGCGTTTGCCTTCTCTGTACCCTCTTGGCCCCCACTGGGTTCCGAGGCTGTACGATTTTTCTTGGAACGATTACTTGGCACCGGGCCGACCTCAGTGAGTTTGGCCCTATCGCTTCCTGTGGGGCTTCCCTGCAATTACTTGGTCCCTCTGGGCCCTTGGTGCTCAAGGCAAGTTCAAGTATTGGTTGTTCCTCTAACATAGCACGGCGGAATTGTACTGGTTCCCCAAAGCGTCTTAGCAGATGCAGTACGAGTGAAGTATCGATAGGGAACGTACTCTGTTACTAACGTAACCTCGGTTCCCTGAGATACGGGAACGAGTACTGTGTTGCTGGCCATGCTATGTAGCTGCACGACTCGGTCGTCGCTTCAGTCGAAGTAAACTGGGGATCCTATGGTGAAGTGCACGCTTATATAGCCAGATGCCCCGTCCAAATTGGCGGGCTCTGGCGGGCTGTGACGCCCACTCTGCTGCCGAGCCATTGGTTTGTTTTTAATAATACACTACACGAACCAATGGCCGTGCAGTTACACTGCGTGATAAAATTTATTTCACATTACTTTAAAAAAGGTAACCAGTACAAACTAAAACTAAGGCATAAATCAAAATAATAGTAATAAAAATAATACCGAAACATTGCATTTATGCCGTGCAACATAACTTTCAAGTTTCAGCCTAACTAAAGCTCAAGCATGACATAAGCCTTTACTGTCTTCTTGGAAGGCTTTGTGGCTTTTGTGAGAGGCAAAAATCAGTGGACAGAAAGGTAACTTGGAACAAGAACAAGAGACCATACACAATTTTTAAACACATTTTTCTGCAACATGAAATTAGAGTTATTTGGAGAATAAACCCTCTTAAATGTCCCTATACATACTGGTGGGTGTGTGTGTGTGTGTGTGTGTGTGTAAAACTTGTTTTTGATATCCTTCATATTCTGTGTGCAGGTCAGTTCACAGCAATGATTAATAAATTAATCTGTTCCGATACGTTTAAATAGATTTTTACATTTTATGGGTATTTTACCTTTATAAAGTCTTTTTTTCTAAAAGTGTGCAGAATCTTTTGAGTCAAATTCTTACATTTAATCAGTCAATTACAATAAAAGACATTTGGGCTTTTACCAAACAAATGATATCCGTATCAAAATTCATCTTTGCAATGCAGAGAAAACACAGAAGCTGCATGGGATGAATTTCCCACGCATAGGGACATGAATGCATTTAACCTGCAGTTAATGTATAAATATTTTGTTATTTTAAACATAAAACATTGAATACTGATATTTAAAATTATTTTAAAAACGAAAAGATACTTTAAATGTGAAATTAAAACCACCAGCAGGTGGCAGCAAGTCAATGTTAAGAAGTGAGTCATTGCGATTGAACTGAATAATTTAAACAGGTGATTCATTCAGGAACGAAATGCCATCATGTTGCACAGAGACTCAAAACAGCGCTGTGGCTGTGTTTGGAATTTTTTTGTTGGCAAAATAAAGCAAAAACAGGCAATATAGTGTCTAAAAACGTAAGTCTCATAATATTACTTTCTTGTTTATTGAACTGTTGAATAAAATCACATTTGTAATCATGCTGATTTTAGAGGTGAAAACTGGCACTCTTCGTGTGATATTGACTAACTTTTTTTTTACGACAATATATGGTTTATCTGAGTTCTTATTATTATAATTTTCATTAAAATAAAGTAGATTTATAATGCAATGCCTTTATCACTGCTTAAATACTATGAAATATGTTGCGTGCCTTATTCTGTGTAAGAAGCCACATCATCTCACAGAAGGATTCAATTCAAACAATCGACTGACGTTATGAAGTGAGTTTGGAGTAAAAATATGTTATTAAATGTGGTATTTTCACATGCTTTCAGATGGAGCAGCATTTACTTCACAGAGCCGTAGTTCACTGAGAAGCTATGTAAACAACTGTCAATATCGCGAACGATTTCAGAATCACACAATAAAATCGTCTGTGATTTTTTTGCGTAACTTGTCAGTGAACTACGGCTATGTGTAGTAAATTCTGCTCCATCTGAAAGCACGTGATGATGCTTTCCTGCTGATTACAGAACCGGCTTTTTTAACAAAATGCGCATGACAATCGCATTCGATTAGTCGTGCAGCCCTAATTTTTATGCACAATGGCGTTTAGTTTTTCACAAAACATAGCTAACGTAGGGACATTATAAATAGCCACCATATTGATTTACAGTTCTTAAATATGTCCAGAGCTTTTTTTTAAAGGCTGGTCCCTGTTTTTATAAAGTCTATGGTCAATGTTGAAATGAACACGGACTAAGATTTAAAACATGCTTTGGAAATATTTTTGTTAATGTTAACTAATGTAACTAAGCCAAAAACTAGGAATGGAGATGTCAGAGACTAGTGTTTGGCTCTTTTGACTTAGGGTAAGTTTACATGACACTTGTGTACTAAAAACGGAAATGTTTTTCCCTTGAGTTTTTGAAAAGCTTCGCGTACAGACGAAAATGTTGTCAAAACAATCCCCCAAAAAAGACAAAAAATACTGTATTATGCATGTCAGGCCGGTAGCTGGCGATATCACTTTGTAAAGAAACACTATATAAACAAACACTAAACACACACCTATAAAACTGAACATGTAATACACATGAGTTCCCCGTTTTCATAAAATCAAGACAATAAATGTATAATTTTCAAAATGTTCCACTTTGAAACTATTTTGTGCTTTCAGGCCCACCAAAACGCTGTTGTTGTGTAAATTAACGGCCAAAACGCTTAAAGTTTTTTTTGGTTTTAGTTGAAAAAGGTGTTGTGTAAACACCCCCTCAGTAACCAATTAGCAACCACAAAAACACCCTGGAAAACACATACCGTAGCAATGCACTATCAACAATCACAACACCCTGGCAACCACCCAGAACATCTTAGAATGATGGCGGGGAGTTTTGCACCAGCAGCCATCTCTCACAATCTAGTGGTAAAAAAAGGCTTTCTATTTGAAAAAATGCATAATAAATATTGAGGATATGGTACTTGAGCTAACTGGGTTTTGGGGACATACACAATGCTTTAGGGAAACAGCGACTCACCGCAGTCAGGAGAATTGTGACCAGAAAGAGGAGGCCATTAGCAGTGTGCAGTGTTATCTGCTCTTTGATCAATGTTGTAATACAGTCTGCATCAGGCCGGGGGAAATTAAATGACTAAGACTGTGGAGTAGAGAAAGAATCTCCCACCGAGGGAGGTATACATTTTCTCAGGGAGTTAAATGCTTTCATGCAATTCAATCTGTCTGATGCCATCCTGGTTCTGAGTGAGGACGTGTTTTCACAGAGGATGGGTGGTGGTGGGAAGGGCTACACCACCAGTGATATGGCAGGATAGAGATTACTTTGGCTGGGTAACTTTCACTTGATTTGGTATCTCTGAGATGATTCAATAATCAGTGTAAGGAACTGGTATGAAGGTTGCAAAGTGAAATGAAATCAAGTTGGGTCTCTTAAACGCTGTATGTGTTTCCTGCGATTGTTAATGACGACTGTAAACTTTCATTGACCTGAAATATAGCTTAAATATAGATTTGCTAAGTAAATTCTACTATGGAGGACATTTTCATATAATTTCTTAATACACTGGATAAAATATTAAATTCATTAGTTTATTTTTAGTATATTTTATAAAAAAAAAAAATTTTTTAATATTTTAAATATCATGTTTGGTAACACTTTATTATAGGGACAAATTCTCACTATTAACTAGTTGCTTATTAGCATGCCTATTATCAGTAGTGTAATGCAAAGGGTCTTCAACCAGGGGTCCGCCAATTAATGTTTAATCACAAATATCTTTGTTAAAAAAGTGAAAACATGGGTAAAAAAACATCATAAAGTCAAATATAAATATAAGCACCCTGAAACGAAAGCAAGAAAACCCTCAGATGATAATGTAATATAATATTATTTGTTAAAAGATTTAGCAAACACTCCATTGCATTTTTGAGACTCTGCTCCGGAGAACGTGAAATGTTCCTATTTACAGCGAGTTTTTGCAGCGGTGAGAAATGTAGCCAATCACACGCATGTTTGTTGATCTCTAGAACGCAATAGCCAATCAGATGTGTTTAAGTTAGTCAAGTCACCGCTCGAAACACCGGAGTTTTTGTTCAGAGCGCTGCCTGCTCACGCTAACCCTCTCTCATGAACAATGACACGACGTGAGTAATCAAGTGAGTAATCAAGATTTTAATGGAACGTTGTGAGATTTAGCAAAAGATCATGAATTGAGAAGAGTGACAGCTTTTTAGTGATTGTAAAGTGAGTGGTCTTTCACACTATTCACACTAACGGCCAGTTAACATGCTGCAAAGTTTCGGAAATGACATCTACATATAAATGCGGGATTCACTCCTGAAAAGGCAAACGACAGTGATACTAGCACGGGAAAAAAATATGGCATGTCAAAATAGATACGCACAATGTTAATGCAGACTAATAGATTACTAAAAAAATATTTGTATTTTTTTTTAATTCCATTCCAATTATTTCTAAAAGTAATGACTTGTAGTAAATAATTTTAAATGCCTCACTGTACATTGCTGTTCTATTATGGTGGAGCCATTGCTTATATATTAAATCTGCACTTTACTAGCGAACCCTCAATTTTAGTGATTCAATAATCTGATTCTTAATTCAGTCCATCTAAAACTAAAATGTAAAGTTTTAGTAAACTTAAAGCTAAAGTTCATGTAAATGTTTATTTGTCCATTAACAGTAAAACTGAAATGTGAATTTTTAATAAACTTGTAGCTTAAGTTCAGGTAAATGTTTAATTGACCATCT
This sequence comes from Sinocyclocheilus grahami, assembly GCF_001515645.1. Taxonomy (NCBI): domain Eukaryota; kingdom Metazoa; phylum Chordata; class Actinopteri; order Cypriniformes; family Cyprinidae; genus Sinocyclocheilus; species Sinocyclocheilus grahami. The sequence goes on from NW_015505960.1 coordinate 78,981, forward strand.
GATTAGTAAAATTAAATGTATGACTCTGCAAATCCATTAAAATAATTAACAACTGCAAACAACAAATGAATTGTGATTTTTGTTGTAACATTTTGTTTATGACCCATAAAAGTAAAAAAAAAATGCATAAAAGTTGAAACAATGAAAAGTAATATACAGACAGTGATGCATCTGCAACAACAATAATGTGCATAGTTCTGATAGTTTTAGTAAACTTAAAGCTAAAGTTCATGTAAATGTTTATTTGTCCATTAACAGTAAAACTGAAATGTGAATTTTTAATAAACTTGTAGCTTAAGTTCAGGTAAATGTTTAATTGACCATCTGATTAGTAAAATTAAATGTATGACTCTGCAAATCCATTAAAATAATTAACAACTGCAAACAACAAATTAATTGTGATTTTTGTTGTAACATTTAGTTTATGACCCATAAAAGTAAAAAAAAAATGCATAAAAGTTGAAACAATGAAAAGTAATATACAGACAGTGATGCATCTGCAACAACAATAATGTGCATAGTTCTGATCTAAGGAAACTTAGCTTCCTTTGCTCCTGTAAACAAACGTTGGTTTTCACGAGACTCACATGCGCAACGCTGACCTCATACGTCATCCGCCCAGAACTGCTTCCGTGTTCAACTGTTGGCGCAAGCTACATGTTGCCTGGAGCCGTGTGAGACACTTTTTTTTATGGATGTGCACTTTTTATTTAACTTCTTTTGGAACTGATGTATGCAACACCCACTGAGTGCCATGAAACATACTTAAAGGGTTAGTTCACCCAAAAATGAAAATTAGGCTGTGTTTTACTCACCCCCGAGGCATCCTAGGTGTATATGACTTTCTTCTTTCAGACGAATCCAGTCAGAGTTATATTAAAAATTGTCTTTGATCTTTCAAGCTGTTTAATGCCACTCAGCGGGTGTTGCATTGTTTCAGTCCAAGAGAACTTAAATAAAAATCGCCCATCCATAAAAAAAGTGTCTCACACGATGAACAAAGGCCTAATGTAGCGAATCGATGCGTTTTTATAAGAAAAATATCCATATTCAAAACGTAATAATCACTTTAATGTAGCTTGCGCCAACAGTTGTACACAGAAGCAGTTCTGGGAGCATGACGTATGAGGTCAGCGTTGCGCATGCAAACCAATGTTTGTTTACAGGATCAAAGGAAGCAAAGTTTCCTTACTTTTGCAAAGAAAAACCAGTCTCCTCTTGGGTTATATCGAATCCTCTTGCAGAGGCATCATGCCCATTCAAAGTGAATCACTTTAATGTAGCTTGTGCAACGCTGACCTCATACGTCATCTGCCCAGAACTGCTTCCATGTTCAACTATTGGCGCAAGCTACATGTTGCCTGGAGCCGTGTGAGACACTTTTTTTATGGATGTGCACTTTTTATTTCACTTCTTTTGGACTGAAGCACTGCAACGCACTCAAAGGTCTTGCTCCCTCCTATCTTTCTGACCTACTTTCTTCTTATATACCTTCTCGCGCACTCCGGTCTTCTAATTCTGAACTTCTTTGTGTACCTAGGTTCCGCCTATCTTCAATGGGCGGCAGGTCCTTCTTTGTTACTGCACCCAAACTTTGGAATTCACTTCCCCTGGCACTCAGAACCTCTTTCAGTGAATTCAAATCAAAGCTTAAATCGTATTTGTTTAATCAACACTATCACTAATTTACATTGTGTATTTGTCTGTTTTGTTTTTCTATTTCTGTCTTTTCTACATAATCTGTGTTATATGCAACTGCGTTATTTGTAACTGAATTGGGCAAATGTCCAATGAAATTGTTTCTTTGTAATCGATATTTGCTGCTTTGGTGTACCTTGTAGAGGTTCCTTGAGCTTGGGAAAGGCGCTATATAAATTAAAATTAAACATATTATTAAGTGTGGCTTTCAGGTACTTCATCCACCACTGCCTATTATTAACAAATTAGCTGTTTGTGTTTATTAATACTTATAAAGCACATATTCTACATCTCTAATCCTACCCAATACCTAAACTTAACAACTACCTTACTAACTATTAATATGCAGCAAATTAGGAGTTTGTTGAGGCAAAAGTCGTAGTTAATGGTTTGTTAACAGTGAGAATTGGACCTTAAAATAAAGCCTGAACTCATGTTTTAATATTATATGGATGGAAAGTGATATTTCTTACCTAAATATGATATATAGGCATAGCAAAAAATTAATTTTAGGTTTCTCTTGTGTCCTGTCACAGAAATATATCACTTTTCATTGTATTAATCTGCAATATCTCTTTAACTAAAAAAATGCTAGTTCCGTATGCCAACCGGATGTAATGACGTAATATGTGATGAGGGGGGGAAAGTATTAGTAATGTATTTAATACAAAAATCACTGTACTTATTTTTCAAAAGATGAATACATCCAAATTAGCTTTGAGTTGACACTCATTTTAAACTGATTTTCTATCCCTCACTGAAAAACTGTACAACAACTCCTGCTACACATCCTATTTATTTTCTTGTCATTGTACAAATAATCTAGTTATATTTAATATAATGCCTGATCTTGAGCAAAGCACATTTCTGAAAGTCTGCCATATCCCCCTCCCCTTCTTCATTTTTATAAAAAATATATTTTCCAATCAGTGTTCAAAAGGCACTGACAAACAAAAATAGCCCATTCAATTGAACATATGCCTCCATTTTTAGCTTGCGTTTTGCTCAGTGGTCATTCATAATTTTCTGTTTGTATAGAGATATCTAAAACAAGCAGTGTTTCATTTCATTTGTATGAGGCTACATTTCATTTCTTTCATATAAAGAACATCAAAAGTGATTGTGAGTTGAGGGCCATTTCCCTCAGAATATCTCCTCTAGATTTACAAGCGCAGAAGCTCATTTTCAAAACACAGAGACAAGGAAAATGCACACAAAGGAGGCTGAAAACGATAGCCTTGCAATCTTTTCAGTGTCCACCACACATCTGCTACAAATGCTGTGAGCAACTTTTAACTTTACAGTGAAAACTGCAGCAATTAGTTATGCGGAGAAGAATGTAATTTAGCTACATCACTTTGCCAAAGCTGGTAGCAATAACAACGGTGCAAGCACACACTTCCCATGATGAACAGGATTTTACTCAGTCCAACTGGTTTATCTCTAACACACTGTACAGCAGATGTATGACAGAGTATTGTGTTTAAATGTATTGGTAAAGTGCCGGTTTTGATCCAATTCACTGATAAAAGCCAAAAGTAGCTAGTTGTTTTTAGCACTAGCAAGCCATTATAAAGGTAAAGTGGTCATTTTTGCGCCACTAGTGTCACTAGACAGAATTATAAAAATGTCTGTTGTCAAACTAGTCAAACCCCATCTCCTATTGGTCAGTCAAACAGATAGTCCCGCCCTTATGTCACACCACTGGTCGAGCCAATGTATATCAGCTAACAATGTTTTGAAATTGCCTCAGTGTTACGGTGTTAAACTTTTCAATTGAATAAGGGTACATTTACAGTACATGACAACAATGTTTTGTGATTTTGAAAAGTTTCGCGTGCAAACGGCATCACTGTCAAAACGATCCCCATTCAAACGGATCTGTGAAAATGTCTAAAAACGTCTAAAAATCCCGTATTATGCTGGCAATGTTACTTTATAAAGAAACACTACACGTGTAATGCATGGGCGTAATGTCACAGTTTTCTCTAAAATTTGCGTTTACATAGTTCATAGTTCAGTTCATACACTGAGAATACAACAGTATCGTTTTCAAAAACTTGCACTTTGAAACCCGTTTTCAAAAGTTTGCGTTTTCAGGCCCCAAAATGATGTTACATAAAACACAACATAAAAAGTAAAAAGCATGAAAAGTTTTCAGTTTTGAGTTTAAAACAGTGCTGTGTAGATGCGTCTTAAACTGACAAATCATGGCATAATTATAGTTATATGCATATTAAACTGGGATACGATGACAGTTCCTCAAAAGATTGGCAAAACAAGTTATCTTGTTGTGGTAAAATATGAAAACAATCTGTATTTTACCTAGCATTAATATTAATAAAAACTAGCTAAACTAAGGCAGTTAAATTTTGCGTTATGCAAAACAGGAGGTGTCAGTTATCCAGTTAGCCCCTTGAGATTGTTTCAATTTCGGCATTAAGCAAAAGCCTGCATCCCCTAGTCTGTGTGTTCAGCAGATTTTTCTAAATTAGTTTGATGCATAATTGCATTCTTTTGCTGCATATATTTAAGACCAAACAAACAGCGAATAAATAAAAAATGCAGAATAGCATAATTCTTAATGCGGCGTGTCACTCGGCCGTCGTTGAAGATCATGGCGTGAATGACAACTCTGTAATTGTTATGGGAGAATGTGGCCAAGACTCCATAAAACTGTTACCAGGTAATAACCAAGAGACAGATTCGTATCAAAAGTTTCAACAGCTCCCATATGTGTTGAGCTCAGGCATGAAAAATGAGGCCACAGGGAACGCAGATAAATATTTATTTATGACAAGCATTCACCATCCATCCACAAAGGAGTATTTCACACAAATGATAAGTTCAGCACCCTGTTCTTCTATTTGTTTCTGTTTGTTTATTTATATTAGAAACAGATTGACTTTTCATTCTACATAGTTCCCCTTTTTAATCCACAGTTAGAAAAAAAACACTGAATATCAAGCAGTATATGAAAGTACAATGGATTTCCACATGCATTAGTCATAAAATATGATCTGATGTATTGTCACAAATAAAAGACTGTCACAAATAAAAAAATAATACCCAAAGTCTTTACTGGACACAGCATGTAAACCTTCAGTGTGCGGTGCTGAAATAGTATTTGAACCCTTAAAAACAAATCACCGGTCCCATATGTGGCAGCAATAACATCCACCAAACATTCATTATGATTGTGGATCAGAACTGCATAATGTCTTCTCTGAAATATTGATTTATAGCTTGTAACAATAAGATGTCACGTAAGAAAGAGTCTTAAAAAAGAGTGTATTTAGTTGTGCTATAAAAAAATAACAGAACCGAAAATAAAATGTCTACATAAAATATTGCTCTAAGCATATAAGATGCCACAATGAGCAGCCAACAGATTGACAATACTGTTTATTTTCATTTGAATATACAAGCTCGCATGGTAAACAGAAGACACGACCCTTCTGTAAATCTTAATTTCCAAGAACAACACAATTTAATTTAAATTTTTTGCTAGCCCATTATCGTAGCTAGAGGCAAAGAGGGAAAAAACCAATAGACTTGAGATAGTCCTCTAATCTTGGAGCCCACTCAAAAAGCACTGAATGAAAAGGCTTTTACTGCCACTCACACATTACACTATGAGAGGTTTTATGTTGAGGGATGCCCAAAATATATTGACATCAGATTTGTTTTCAACCGGTGCACTTAATGGTTTTTCTATGGGCTCAGATATCATATTTTAAATGGTAAGCTTCTGCTTTATCTGAACATTTTAACTTCCTTCAGACATACAGTATACAGTTATGCTTAGTGCTTACCAGGTAGAAAGAGGTATTATTTGGAAAAGTTTAGGCCAGTTGGCTGAGAAGCACCTATGAATTGTGAACTATTTAATAGAGAGCAGAAAATAAGCTTTAGAATTACAATTAAAAGAGCAAAGAGTTCAAACCTGAGTACAGAAATTTACCCACTTTTTTTCTCCAAATGTAATCATGGTAATTCAACTGCTTTAGGGTTTAGTGAGTTTGTTTGTCCTGATGGTTAATTTGAAATAATTACAATATGATTGAACCAATTAATGTGAATCATCCAGAGTTTTTTCACACATTTATCAACATTTACTTCAATTTTTATATACAATTTATGTTAATTTGTATACGCACAACATTTAAATGAGGCAAAATACTGGATATACTATATATATATATATATATATATATATATAATATATAATATATATACTGTATATATACACACACATACATGGGGGGTGGGGGGCAAGGGTCATGGAATCCCTGATGTTGGCCCCGCTGCAATTGGAGCGCTTAGCCAAGAGCTAAATACCCTCAACGCGTTTTTGCAGCATTGAGCAATGTAACCAATCACAGACATATCTGTTGATTTCTTGAATGCAATGGCCAATCAATAACGTTTTGCCAGAATTCACTCACCGCTGAAAGTGCCGCAGTTTTTAAGTGCAGTTATGCACGCTCGTGAATCATCTCATGACTAAGTGCAGACGCGATGTAAATAAGAGATTCATTGTGCAGTTTAGAGAGCTTCATTGATTATAACGGAACTTTGTAAGATCGCGATGAGCGAAGATGAGTGACGCTTTTTAGTGATAAAGGGAGCGCGCTTTGCACACTTTCTAGGGTATAATCCATTCAGAATTTGCATGAAACTTTCATTTTTCGGACACATAGGCGACACCCTGCAAAGTTCCGGGAATGACATCCACATATTTATGTGGGATTCACTCTCGAAATAGCAGTGATTGGCAATGGACAGAACATAAAATATGTTGGTTTAATTCTGGAACCAGTCCGGGCCAAACCTCCACAGACAGCGCGCGTCCCGAACGAAATCTAATTCACGGACCAAAAGCGTGTGTACAATTTATTGAGATCAGGACATATCAACCAGTAAGGGACGGTAGAATGTTCAGCAATGAATGGTATGCGATTTATGACAGAATATAGTCCCACAACTGATCGTTTATTTTTTCCTCAAGTGTTTCACCTTTGGTAACAACGATTCAAAATGGAAACATTTCAAGTGACACGGGAAAAAGACGGAAACCTTCAGTGAACATCAGAAAAGCAGCGTGCACATTTCTGGTTAAAAATGAAAGGCCATCAACTGACAAACGGGAAGTCAGCAGGAAGAGCCAAAGCTAGTCCACAGTTTATTAAACGGTGGCAACCTCTTAAAGTTATTCTCGACTGTGTTGGATTGACTGCTTTGATGCGTTGCAATACGGTATGGCATTGTTTTGATGCTTACATCAGAAAAAAAAATATTTTGCTTTTATTTATTTATTTCATCATTTATTCATTTATGTCATTATTTCATATTTCTTTTTAAGCAAGTACCAGATAATGTGTGTCTGTCATGTCACAAAATATTTTTAATAGGCTACGACTGAAACTTTAGGCTATTTAACGTGATCACAATTTAAGAAAAACATTAGGCCCATTAATTAATTTCAACGGTTATTCAAACAAAGAATAAATTATATAGGAAAGTGAGCAAAGAACATACATTTTACAGTATCAATGGAGCTTTCTGAAACTCCGAATCAGTTAAACCATTGCGTTTCAAAATGATGAATTGAATTGCTTGAATTGAAAAACAATTTGAATTGTTTTGAATTGCTCTGTTTTTATTGAATCGGATCGCGTATCACAAATCATTTGATTCAGATCGGGACTTCGGCGCTGTTTGCGGGATGTTTTTTATCCCCACCGGAGATAGAAATAATTCAGCAGAGGCAGGGATGTAGACCAGAGGAGGGAAAGC
>NW_015505960.1:89985-97621 GCF_001515645.1 Sinocyclocheilus grahami
TTTTTGTGGAAGTTAATAATCTGGCAGCAGAATTTTGAATGTACTACAGACGAACGATGGAGTGAGTTGGTAAGCCAGAGAAAAGAGCTTTACAATAGTCAAGGAGAGTGGTAATAAATGCATGCACTAATGATTCCGCATCTTTTCTACTGAGGAAAGGAAGAAGTTGCGCAATTCGACGTAGTTGAAAAAAAGCAGCTTTGGAGAGTTTGCTAATGTGGTCATTCAAGGTCAGTGATGGGTCTAGAATGATACCTAAGTTTCTAACAGTAGCCGATGGGAAAATACAAATAGCGTCAAGGTCAAAGCTAGAAACATCAATTTTATTTTTTTTTATTAGAGATGGGGACCAATTATTAAAATTTCTGTTTTACTCAAGTTCAGACTAAGAAAATTTTAATGTAGCCAATCCTTTATGTATATGTATGTACAGTGGGTACGGAAAGTATTCAGACCCCCTTAAATTTTTCACTCTTTGTTATATTGCAGCCATTTGCTAAAATCATTTAAGTACATTTTTTTCCTCATTAATGTACACACAGCACCCCATATTACTGATTGGACTTGATTTGGAAAGCCACACACCTGTCTATATAAGACCTTACTGCTCACAGTGCATGTCAGAGCAAATGAGAATCATGAGGTCAAAGGAACTGTCTGAAGAGCTCAGAGACAGAATTGTGGCAAGGCACAGATCTGGCCAAGGTTACAAAAAAATTTCTGCTGCACTTAAGGTTCCCAAGAGCACAGTGGCCTCCATTCCTTAAATGGAAGACGTTTGGGATGACCAGAACCCTTCCTAGAGCTGGCTGTCCGGCCAAACTGAGCTATCGGGGGCGAAGAGCCTTGGTGAGAGAGGTAAAGAAGAACCCAAATATCACTGTGGCTGAGCTCCAGAGATGCAGTCGGGAGATGGGAGAAAGTTGTAGAAAGTCAACCATCACTGCAGCCCTCCACCAGTCGGGGCTTTATGGCAGAGTGGCCCGACGGAAGCCTCTCCTCAGTGCAAGACACATGAAAGCCTGCATGGAGTTTGCTAAAAAACACCTGAAGGACTCCAAGATGGTGATAAATAAGATTATCTGGTCTGATGAGACCCAGATAGAACTTTTTGGCCTTAATTCTAAGCGGTATGTGTGGAGAAAACCAGGCACTGCTCATCACCTGTCTAATACAGTCCCAACAGTGACGCATGGTGGTGGCAGCATCATGCTGTGGGGGTGTTTTTCAGCTGCAGGGACAGGACGACTGGTTGCAATTGAGGGAAAGATGAATGCGGCCAAGTACCGGGATATCCTGGACGAAAACCTTCTCCAGAGTTCTCAGGACCTCAGACTGGGCCGAAGGTTTACCTTCCAACAAGGCAATGACCCTAAGCACACAGCTAAAATAATGAAGGAGTGGCTTCACAACAACTCTGTGACTGTTCTTGAATGGCCCAGCCAGAGCCCTGACTTAAACCCAACTGAGCATCTCTGGAGAGACCTAAAAATGGCTGTCCACCAACGTTTACCATCCAACCTGACAGAACTGGAGAGGATCTGCAAGGAGGAATGGCAGAGGATCCCCAAATCCAGGTGTGAAAAACTTGCTGCATCTTTCCCAAAAAGACTCATGGCTGTATTAGATCAAAAGGGTGCTTCTACTAAATACTGAGCACCATGTGATATTTCAGTTTTTCTTTTTTAATAAATCTGCAAAAATGTCAACAATTCTGTGTTTTCTGTCAATATGGGGTGCTGTGTGTACATTAATGAGGAAACAAAATTTACTTAAATGATTTTAGCAAATGGCTGCAATATAACAGTGAAAAATTTAAGGGGGTCTGAATACTTTCCGTACCCACTATACATATACTGTATATGGGTCACATTTTACATTCAATGTACTAAAAGAGCAACAACGCATGTTGAACATAACAAAAGAAAAACATTCTTGCATATGCTGCTCATTTTGACAGTCTCTGGTGGATAAACACATTTTCATCTTACAAACTCGATGATAGAAATATGCATGCTATTAGCGAGAAGAAGCAGAATGTTCAATGTACAGAAAATGCAAACACACATGGAAACACACACGCACAGCAGGGAGTATACAGAATGCATGGGAGCTTTATGTACTTGCTGTTGCTGTTAATGAGGCGAGATACTTTTCGATGGATCCGTTACAACTGCAATGTCATTGTTTACTATGTGTAAACTGACCCTCTGCTGCATCCTCCTTTCATAGTCTTGATGCATCAGCAGATAATTAAATGCTACATTACAAATATGTAATAAATAAAGACAAACTGCAGCCTTTAAGTGCTCTAAAACTGTAGCAATAATAAATAAGATGAGGGAAAATATATCTTCATCTGTTCTCAATGGCTTTTAGAAAATTAGAAATAAAATGCAGAATGTTCAATGTACAGAAAATGCAAACACACATGGAAACACACACGCACAGCAGGGAGTATACAGAATGCATGGGAGCTTTATGTACTTGCTGTTGCTGTTAATGAGGCGAGATACTTTTCGATGGATCCGTTACAACTGCAATGTCATTGTTTACTATGTGTAAACTGACCCTCTGCTGCATCCTCCTTTCATAGTCTTGATGCATCAGCAGATAATTAAATGCTACATTACAAATATGTAATAAATAAAGACAAACTGCAGCCTTTAAGTGCTCTAAAACTGTAGCAATAATAAATAAGATGAGGGAAAATATATCTTCATCTGTTCTCAATGGCTTTTAGAAAATTAGAAATAAAATAATAAATTTAGGTGGGTAATGCTTAACAAGACTACATCAACTCTAGTGCAACTAGAAAATATCTTCTTTGAAGACAAATATCACAAGCAAATGCATATTAAAATATGAAAATTATATATAATTTTTATTTTAAAGATTTTATTTTGTGTTTTGTCTTAAAATGTAACATACATCAATTATATATTTTATTTAAACCTATTTTTAATTCAAATTAAACACTTTCCCTAAAAGGATTGTGCACCCAAAAATGAAAATTCATCAAGTCATCATTTACTCACAATCATGTCATTCCAAACCTGTATGACTTTCTTCTGTGAACCACAAACTAGATATTTTGAAGAATGTTGGTAAATAAAGTTTTGATTCCCACTGACTAAAACTGGACACTGGACAAAAAATACAATGGTCATCAATGGGGACTGAAATTGTTTGGTTATCAGCATTCTTTAGAGAGATTTCTGTCCTTCCACTGCAAGTCCATTCCACCAAAACTTTGATGTTTCATATAGAGATTGTAAAAGCAGTCTATCTGAGGGTGAGCTATCTCTTTAAAGAATTAAATTAAAATTTAATTAAATAATTTAGACAGACAGACAGATGATTCTGTATCCACAACTAGGTACAGTAAAACGACTAATCAGATGTGTAATATGCATTTAATGTATATGTGTATATACTGTAATGTATAAACTATTCTCTAGTGCATCTAAAATACATGTTCTTTATTCTCTTCATCTGGCTTCTGTAATTCTTATAGTACCAATGAGGGGCCACAACATGTGGTGCATAATAGCTCACTTCCGGTCACAAATACACACCGCACTGATGACCCTGGGCTGGTACGGGGCATCCAGCGCTGAGCCAGCACTCCACATCCCCCTGTCAGCAAGTCCGGGTCCTTTATCAGTCGGGCTTAATTACAGAGAAGGGGTCCTCGTGTGGGCAAAGAGAGCTGACTACAACACAGACGTGCTCTTACATAAAAAATGCTCTCTGGAAGATTGAGACAATTGTTTTATGTGTTAAAACATTCAGGTAATGAAATATATATATTTCAAATATAATTTTTTGTTTGTTTGTTTGTTTTTTTACATATTCACAGTGTCGCTGTGACTGGATTAGCTCATAACAGTTGCTTTACAGAAAACCAATGAAAGAAGGACATTTTCCATTCCAGAGAACAAATCCGATAACATACTGATCGGGAGACTCAACATAAAGGGATTTCCACTAGTGCCACAGGAAATTTGGTGTTCCTAGAAAGAGATCGAAAAACTTTCGAGGGCCTGTATAAACATCACAAAGCAGATTACAGCTCCAAGTAAGCTGAATAGACAACACCTTTATAGAGAAAACGTTGTTTTCCCTCTTTAAACCAGTCTATAAACCCTTAGTGCGCTCAAAAATGAAAGCTCATATCTAAAGAGAAAGATCTTTTCATTTAATTGTGCAAATTCAAGGTCAATGACTGACTAAATAGAGACGGAAGAAGAGTGGAGTATGAGCTGTGTGCCTCAGAGCACATTAAAGAAAGCCCAGCTTTGATCCGAGGTAGACTTGTAATCTCTTTGCAGGGGCAAACTGAGGCAGAATCTCAATGGATTACTCTGTGATTTGTTTGAAAGCGTACTCTGTTTCCCCTTGCTACTTTCATCTATCCAACTTGATAGATTGCTTTGTATGTGTGCGAAATGTTCTAAAACAATACTTGTGTATCCATCTCTCACAATGCATGTTATATGTACTGTAGGTGGATCTACTGACATTGTGAAGATCAGTGGGGCTTTAAATGGAACTTTATTGAAATTTAACTTGAAGACTATAGCTTAACTCACATTTCATAATGTTTCCTGAAAGTACACACTATGCTGGTGATAGGAAAGTACATTTACAACATGGTGGTGTAGTAGAACACTGTAGATACGGCTTCAGTTACCACAAAGAAACCGAAGAAAAAACCTTTAAAAATCTAGTTTAAAACTCTTGTTTGACTCAAGAGAAAAATGTCATGTGGTGAACACACTTTGAACACATGTGAGTGCACACGTCACATTTTGATTACTTAAACAACATTTTTAAATATATTTAGTAAAACGTATGGCTGTCAATTGATTAGTTATGGAAATATAATGCAATTAAAATATTTTAACACAGTTAACGCACTGGCCCCACCCAGAACTGTACATCGTCTTACATTTCATACAGTTGACTGTTGACAAACATGATGTTTGTAAAATCTCACATTATCAGACATTATTGACATGATACACAATCTGGGCACCTTTTTCATTCTATTTTCAACATTCTAGGATAGGGGTGTCCAATCCTGCTCCTGGAGGGGCCAATGTCCTGTAGATTTTAGCTCTAACACACATGCTTGGAAGTTCCTAGCGAGTCTGAAGACCTTGATTGGCTGGTTCAGGTGTTTTTAAATAGGGTTAGGGATAAACTCTGCAGGCCCTCCAGGAACAGTTTTGAACACCCCTTGTTCTATGATATGGGACCTAATAATTATAATGGCACATACTATTTATTGCCGACAGTATGCTAATTGGTAACAAGCCCCAGAGTATTTAACAAAGCCTTTAAAGGAGAACCACTATTCAATTTTCCAGGAAGCTGTGTCACTTTATGTCTTTATCTAGATCCAAGGTACAAATTGCTGCCAGTGGCAGGTGCAATGCCGTATTCAGCATGTTCCTGAAGGCACGGGGATTCACACCAGAGCCCGTCTTTAAAAAACACTGACTGCGAGATAAGATTAGAGGGAAATATAGCTGCTCACTGAAGATAAGAGGTGACTAATTTCTGATGCCTGGGGCACAGTGCCTCCCAAATCCTCACTGCAGATCCTTGGAGTCTGACGTCTACATTTACATTTAGTCATTTAGCATACGCTTTTATCCAAAGCGACTTACAATTGGGGGATACATAAAGCGATTCTTCTATGGTGCAAAAGATGAGGAAACCAAGCTAATAAAGAAGCTGTAATATTTCCACAACCTACACTCTGCTCTGAACACTGGACAAATCTGAAGTCTAGAAAAAGGAATAGTAAAAGGCCATTTATACTTAATCTAAACAAAGACAGAACCTTCAAATGATGTGACGAATTTAGCTCATCATAAAATGGCAGTACTGCAAAAATAATGATTGCTCCAACACCTCATCTGCCATTGGTAATTCTGCCCTAAACTCACACTATTGGTTGAGCCAATGCCACTGTGTTGGGCTTCATGGCTGTATTTTCTGGTGACAGTCCGCTAAAATGCACTGGTATTAAAATATTTTCATGTTATGGCTGATATTCATTTGGCAGATGCTTTTATCTACATTGCATTCAAGGTTTAACCTTATTAATTTTCTTCTTTTTGTTTTTAATTAGTTCATGCATTCCCTGGGAATCAAATGCAGGATGTTGCTAGCAGGGATAACTGATCATTGAAAAATATGCTTGTCGAATGAATGAATGAATGAATGAATTTTGAATAGTATGACATTTTGAGATTTACATTTAACAGTGTAATTAAATGGTATGTGTGACTTAAAGTCATCAAATGAAATCTAAATGCAAAAACCAACAATACAAAAAAAATGTGCATAAACAATACAAATCCAATATCCAACAAAGTGGACCAATACCAAAATAAATAAAAAAATAAAAATAAAAAAATCTATTACTTTATAATTCAGATTAGTTGTATATTATATATATATATATAATGTTTTTCAGAGAAGGCTTGGAAGAAAGTGCTGTAATCAGATGAGACCAAAATTTAGCTCTTTGGCATTAACTCTACTCGCCGTGTTTGAAGGGAGAGAAATGCTGACTATGACCCCAACAACACCATCGCTACAGTCAAGCACAGAGGTGGAAACATTATGTTTTGGGGCTGTTTTTCTGCTAAGGGTACAGGACAACTTCACCGCATTGAGGGGCAAATGGACGGGGCCATGTACTCTAAAATCTTGGACGAGAACCTCCTTCCCTCAGCCAGAACACTGAAGATGGGTCATGGATGGGTCTTCCAGCATGACAATGACCCGAAACATACTGCCAAGGTAACAAATTAGTGGCTCAAGAAGAAGCACATTAAAGTCATGGAGTGGGCCTAGCCAGTCTCCAGACCTCAATACTATAGAAAATCTGTGGAGGGAGCTGAAACTTTGAGTTGCCAGATGACAGCCAAGAAACCTTAAGGATTTAGAGAGGATCTGTAAAGAGGAGTGGACCAAAATCCCTCCTGAGATGTGTGCAAACCTGGTGACCAACTACAAAAAAATGTCTTACCTCTGTGCTTGCCAACAAGGGTTTCTGCACCAAGTACCAAGTCATGTTTTGCTTGGGGATCAAATACTTATTTCACTCACTGAAATGCAAATCAATTTCTAACCTTTATATAACATGTTTTTTTCTGGATTTTTTGGTTGGTATTCTGTCGCTATACTTTCAAATAAATCAATATAAATATCAAATAAATATTTTCCCCACTGTATAACTAATCAGAATTATAAAGTGTACAGTCCCAGTGACAGCATTTTTACCTTTATTTCTGAGAGTGTATATACATACATACATACACACACACACACACACACACACACACAATTAGTGATTTCTCGAATTTTACAGGTTTACCATGACACTAATTCAATTCAAGTCCCCCAAAAAGGCTGGTCGTCCATGTAAGACAAATGCCAGAGAAGACAGGAAAATGCAGAGACTCTCAAAGGGGAACTGGAACACTGCAGCTGGAATTGCTTGCCAGTTCAGCGCTGAACAGGGTAAGGATCTGTTTCTGCACGTTTAAAGGGGTCATATGATGTGATTTCAAGTTTTCCTTTCTCTTTGAAGTGTTACAAGCTCTTGGTGCAT
>NW_015505960.1:97759-108900 GCF_001515645.1 Sinocyclocheilus grahami
TTCGGGCTTGAACTGATGGTAAAACTAACGACATTATTAACTGTCTTGATATTTACTTTGAAAGCTGAAGCTCGCGATTATGGTAAGGGGCGTTACATTTCCGACGCGTGCTTGTGGTGTTCGGCCAATCACAATGCACTGGGTCAGCAAGCCAATCAGAGCAGACTGTGCTTGTCAAAGGAGGGGGCTTTGTTGAAAACGACGTGTCTGAGAGAGGCGGGGCATAGAGGACCTACAATAATGTACAGTATTTGAAAAATAATGCGTTTTTTGAACATTAAAGCATGTCAACATATTCTGTTAACACCAAATACAAAAAATAATGATCTTTAAAATAGCATCATATGACTCCTTTAATAGAAGTCGGACTGAAACACACTCTGCAGTGCCCCTCATCAGCAGAAAGAATCAAAAGGCTAAGCTCAACTTTGCCGAGGAGCATGTTGTGTGGAGAGAGGGGAACTGGTCCAAAGTTAACTTTTGTGATAAGAGCAAGTTTAATTTATTTGGGTCTGATGGGAAACATTTTGTTCGGTGTTAAACTGAGGAAAGACTGAAGACCAAGTGCATAACGAAGTCAGTGAAAGGTGGATGAGGAAGTGTCATTGTTTGGGGGATGTTTTCTGCAGCAGGAGTTGGGCCTCTATGCCGCTACATGGCAGGATGAATGCAAATGTTTGTCAGAACCTCCTTCAGAAACATGAAGTTACTTCCCTGCAAGTATCTCCCAATCAGCCAGCAATTTTCATGTAGGACAATGCCCCGTCATACTGCACAACGGGTAAAGCAGTTTCTTGAAGCTGAAAATATTGAAATAATGAAATGGCTGGGCCAGAGTCCTCATTCT
The DNA here is from genome assembly GCF_001515645.1 of Sinocyclocheilus grahami. Classification (NCBI taxonomy): domain Eukaryota; kingdom Metazoa; phylum Chordata; class Actinopteri; order Cypriniformes; family Cyprinidae; genus Sinocyclocheilus; species Sinocyclocheilus grahami. Next base: position 98,607 of record NW_015505960.1, read on the forward strand.
CTTCTGAGAGATGAGAATTGAGCACCTACCACCCGTGGTTCGGGGGCTGCCATGGCAGCCAGGCAGACTGATCACGGGAATTGTAGGTGGGGCATGGAAGGAATCTGACGGAACGTGCTTTCCCTTTCAGAAATTCCTTTTTTTTCTGTTCTCTCCCGAGGGACAGTAGTCAGCGTTCACACAAGCATGTCCAGCTCTCGAGGTGATTATAGTGAAGCTTGAACTAAGCACTCTTAGCTCTCAAGGGAGTTGAATGAGTGTTGTTTAATGCGGTCACAATAATCGGTTCCTAAACCTTTGTGGTCTTCCTCCAAGTCCATACTTTTGTGATGTAATGTCTTGCCTCAGTGCGGGCCCGGCAGAAGTGCGCATCGAGGGTGCATAGCGCCCACAAAGGGGGCACTTGTGAGCACCCTACAGTCTCGTGGACTTAATAGAAGCGCACGAAGCAGCCATTGTAAGACCGCAAGTGCACAAAGTGTGCCATTTGGGACAGGGCCACTGAGTCCTCTAATGGACACCTGTTTCACATCTCCTTCAGACAAAGAAGTTGATGGCATGCATTACAGGCACCCTCTTAAACGTCTGGGTGCTCCGCTAATGATGTCACGGCCTGCACAGTCCAATGATTTGGAGTGTTTAACATGTGCTTCAGACACCGGTCATGCTGATGGCATACCCCATTAAACTGAGGAAAGACTGAAGACCAAGTGCATAACGAAGTCAGTGAAAGGTGGATGAGGAAGTGTCATTGTTTGGGGGATGTTTTCTGCAGCAGGAGTTGGGCCTCTATGCCGCTACATGGCAGGATGAATGCAAATGTTTGTCAGAACCTCCTTCAGAAACATGAAGTTACTTCCCTGCAAGTATCTCCCAATCAGCCAGCAATTTTCATGTAGGACAATGCCCCGTCATACTGCACAACGGGTAAAGCAGTTTCTTGAAGCTGAAAATATTGAAATAATGAAATGGCTGGGCCAGAGTCCTCATTCTCTTCTGAGAGATGAGAATTGAGCACCTACCACCCGTGGTTCGGGGGCTGCCATGGCAGCCAGGCAGACTGATCACGGGAATTGTAGGTGGGGCATGGAAGGAATCTGACGGAACGTGCTTTCCCTTTCAGAAATTCCTTTTTTTTCTGTTCTCTCCCGAGGGACAGTAGTCAGCGTTCACACAAGCATGTCCAGCTCTCGAGGTGATTATAGTGAAGCTTGAACTAAGCACTCTTAGCTCTCAAGGGAGTTGAATGAGTGTTGTTTAATGCGGTCACAATAATCGGTTCCTAAACCTTTGTGGTCTTCCTCCAAGTCCATACTTTTGTGATGTAATGTCTTGCCTCAGTGCGGGCCCGGCAGAAGTGCGCATCGAGGGTGCATAGCGCCCACAAAGGGGGCACTTGTGAGCACCCTACAGTCTCGTGGACTTAATAGAAGCGCACGAAGCAGCCATTGTAAGACCGCAAGTGCACAAAGTGTGCCATTTGGGACAGGGCCACTGAGTCCTCTAATGGACACCTGTTTCACATCTCCTTCAGACAAAGAAGTTGATGGCATGCATTACAGGCACCCTCTTAAACGTCTGGGTGCTCCGCTAATGATGTCACGGCCTGCACAGTCCAATGATTTGGAGTGTTTAACATGTGCTTCAGACACCGGTCATGCTGATGGCATACCCCATAGTGTCCACTAGAGGATGCAGCGTCTCGTTCCCTCTCAGGGAACCATGGTTACATGCGTAACCCGAGATGATTTTTTAATATACATTTTAATTGTATTTATTTATTTATTAATGGATTTAATTTTAGCTTCAGTTTTGGTATTAATAAACTATAATACCCTGGTGAGATACTCTTTGTGAGAGCAATAATAATACTTTTATATGTTTCATTGAGTTTTTCATTTTAACAGTTGGAGAATTGGCTATTGAAAACCCCACTGAATAAAGCATCCATCATTCATTTCAATATTGGGGGGCTGTGTCCCACTTATTGTCTACAGTGGTTACGGACCAAGAACTTCCGAATGTGCCACCAACAGAAACTAAATCCTGAGCAAAGGACATACGTCTGGCACAGGCTTGAAGCGAGATCATTACATCATGCATGGATAGATACATGTAGTTCCCAATTGCTCCCCTTGACTAAACGGCCCAGTCAATGACAGGCTAATGGGTTTGTGGCCCTCATCACTGACACTGGCACAGCAACAGCCTGCGGAGCTGAGAGACACATGGACCACCTGCCGTTAAATATGATGAGATTTAATAGAGGGAGGTGAGACAGGGGTATTAAACCTGAAGGGGCTACTCATCAACATGGTCTAATCAATGTGTTCACCAGACCCTTTATCCAGAGCCCTTTAACAGCAGAAGACTCCTGCTCAAAACAAGACTTGTTGTAGCGCACACATTTTTTGATATGTTTTTATAAACAGGTTTGAATAATGAATTGTGTTGAGTCTCAATATATTCCGCCCCCCTGTACAAGGATTATTGACATAGACAAAGAATACAAAACTGCATAGGTGCTGTTCATTTCAGCTCAAAGGGAATGGAAAAATCTCTCTCTTATACTTCATGAACCAGCATGACAGAGGTTGGAACATCTTCGCTGTGAAGGAACAATGCTTCTCTATTGTTATATTTACCCATGATCCAATGGGATATGGAGCTCTTTAAAATGCAAACAACGAAAGAGGGGCCACTGCCGCACATCGCAAAATATCGTGTCCAACAGTGTCTGCGAGAGAGTCAGTATTACAAACAGCTCTGAAGAAATAATACGCCCCGGAGTAAGACAGGAAGATGTAGACAATTGTGTATCCAGCTTTCGATCTTAAAACATGTAGACATTAAATCAAAGAATGTTGTAAGACTCGCTTAGCATCTAAGTCAGCCATAGGGAAAACTGGTACACACATGATCAATGCATATCTAACATTGAAATATGTTTGAACTGACCTAGAAAACGAGGGGAAGATGTTAAATTCCTGGCATCATATGTATTAGACCCTGAAGTTGGGAAAAAAACAAAGCATAACCAAAAATAAAATTAATTCAAATGCAGTAGGCATCATTGTTGCTGATGCTTTTACTTTCTGCAAATGCACATTTATCTGTTTCTGACCATGATTAAACACATACTGTAATGTCCATGATGCAGATGTGAGCATAGATTCCAGATAGTCTCCTGAGTAATTTATATAAAAAACAGAAAAAAAATACAAAAGCAAAGCAAAACAAAACAAAACCAAAAAAATTATAATAAATCTCCTCTCCTTAGTAATTTATTAAACACAAACAATACATAAAAAAATAAAAACAAAACAAATAATATAATTTTTTTTAAAAAATGTAGTAGGCCTGTTTGTTGCTGCTGTTTTTACGTGCTTCAAATGCATGTTTTTCGGTGTTTCCATCCATCAGTAAACACATACTGTAATGTTCTTGATGCAGATGTGAGCAGAGACTCCTGATAGTCTCCCGAGTAATTTATTTGATTTATGTCATTCAAATTATGAGCACGATCACATTAATATGATTGCAGTATTCTGTTTACATGAGCTCCACCTTAATCACATTATAAGGACAGATATAAATGTAGACAATGGCAGGTCTGAAGGAAGGCTAATAATAACGATAGCGACTTTTGGACAGGTATTAGAATTAGTGATGACAAACAGTCATGTCTCCAGCCTAAATATTACTACAAAAGCAAAGCAAAACAAAACAAAACCAAAAAAATTATAATAAATCTCCTCTCCTTAGTAATTTATTAAACACAAACAATACATAAAAAAATAAAAACAAAACAAATAATATAATTTTTTTTTTTTAAATGTAGTAGGCCTGTTTGTTGCTGCTGTTTTTACGTGCTTCAAATGCATGTTTTTCGGTGTTTCCATCCATCAGTAAACACATACTGTAATGTTCTTGATGCAGATGTGAGCAGAGACTCCTGATAGTCTCCCGAGTAATTTATTTGATTTATGTCATTCAAATTATGAGCACGATCACATTAATATGATTGCAGTATTCTGTTTACATGAGCTCCACCTTAATCACATTATAAGGACAGATATAAATGTAGACAATGGCAGGTCTGAAGGAAGGCTAATAATAACGATAGCGACTTTTGGACAGGTATTAGAATTAGTGATGACAAACAGTCATGTCTCCAGCCTAAATATTACATTGTCTCAAAAATTTTTTATTTTTATTTTTATTTTTTATCACTGGTGGACAGATTTTCAATAAACTCAAAAAAATGTGCTGTACCACTCTAAAAAGATTTTCACTGGATGCTGGAAAAACAGAATGCAATTGGTCTCATGTATATATAAAATTTGAGAAAAAAATGGTCCAAGATGCATCTTTAAAATAAATAAATCAATAAATACAGTTTTTTACACATGATAGGCTTTCACCTCGTTTTTTTTTTAAATATATATATATATATATATATATATGCTGTTGCTTTAGTCTTATTTTCAAATGCTAAGGTGATTAAAAAAATTACCTGAGAAATATATTTAAAAGTTGTAATACTAAAAAAAAAAAATGCAGGTCTAGTCAACATAAGTTTCAGCTGATCAAAACTCTTTGATCCATGAAGAACCTGGACAGATTCAGGTTTTGACTGACAACTTTTACAAGAGACAAATAACTGTTTGGTCAGAAGCACATTCTTCTCCATCAACTGTCACAGGTAGTAACACTGAGGTGACATCACTCACACTTTAATACAAATCTGCCAACCAACCCAAACTCTTGCTCTACCAATAACGAATCACTATTTTTTGTTTCCATCAGATGTCTAAGAAAAGGGGGATTTTGCGTAGTATTCTTCCCGTGTATTGCCTACATGAGCAGTAGAGCCCCTGGAGGAAACAACAGATATTTCTACCTAGGCTTGTATCAGCAGACAGCTCCACTGCAGGTCTAGTCAACATAAGTTTCAGCTGATCAAAACTCTTTGATCCATGAAGAACCTGGACAGATTCAGGTTTTGACTGACAACTTTTACAAGAGACAAATAACTGTTTGGTCAGAAGCACATTCTTCTCCATCAACTGTCACAGGTAGTAACACTGAGGTGACATCACTCACACTTTAATACAAATCTGCCAACCAACCCAAACTCTTGTTCTACCAATAACGAATCACTATTTTTTGTTTCCATCAGATGTCTAAGAAAAGGGGGATTTTGCGTAGTATTCTTCCCGTGTATTGCCTACATGAGCAGTAGAGCCCCTGGAGGAAACAACAGATATTTCTACTTAGGCTTGTATCAGCAGACAGCTCCACACAGCACATGAACCAACCCGCTCTGATTCTACATGACATTTCTGAGCTGAAGCAGCAAGATCTAGCTACTTTTTATAGTGTGAGAGGAGTTCAAGCTTCTGTGAAATCAGGTGGCTGGTTACTGGTAACTGGGTTTCTAAAGGTGGTAATGTTCCATCACTCTTTGTAGCTCTTGCAATTTGTGCTCTTCGAGCAACATACAAAAGCAAAACATACCATTTGCACTATTTCCAAGTCTACTTGTATAGCATCTGTTATTCTATTAATCTATTTTATTTCAGCATATAGGCCAGAGCTCTTCATGAAAAATATAGATTTTTTTCAGAGTAGTTATCAGATCTGGGATAATTACATATTCACATGAAAAACAAAAGATATAATTAAAAAAAATAAACAAAATATATTTTATGCTAATTTCCAAGTTAAATAAATATTTTTTTCTAAGTTTTCAGAAAATGAAGAAGGAAGTGCATTTCAAAGATTTGCTAAACCTATTTCCAAGTCTACTTGTATAGCATCTGTTATTCTATTAATCTATTTTATTTCAGCATATAGGCCAGAGCTCTTCATGAAAAATATAGATTTTTTTCAGAGTAGTTATCAGATCTGGGATAATTACATATTCACATGAAAAACAAAAGCTATAATTAAAAAAATAAACAAAATATATTTTATGCTAATTTCCAAGTTAAATAAATATTTTTTCTAAGTTTTCAGAAAATGAAGAAGGAAGTGCATTTCAAAGATTTGCTAAAGCTCTATGTTTTGACAATATCAGCCTACATAAGAAAATCTATAAAGAACTATAATTTCAAATGAAAAAATACTACAAAACTACAAACTGAACAAACAAAAAAGCTTACTCTTCCGTTTCATTTGAAAACATGCAAGACTGTGTAGAGCTACGGCCAGAAAAACAGTTTAAACACATGCACTACGGTCCAATATGTATCGCTGAACTCTAACGTAGACAAACCAGTGCTGCTGAACTGCTGACATTTATGCATCGAGTGCTCTAATAAGGCAGCACGGATATTTCATCTTGATCAGAAGGCCGACACAAATGATCGACGGGTTGAATTTGGCCCACATGCTGCTAGTTTATGAGGCTTGGTATAAGATTACCCTGGAGTAATATTTAAAGCTGCTGTGAGCAAGTGTCTACCGAATGTTTTTGTGTTGTCGAGCTAGTCTTCCTCTGCCAGTCTGATGTGTAGTCAAATATCTGAAGGATTAAATACATATTGGCCTGGTTTCACAGACGGGGCTTAGCTTAAACCAGGACTAGGCCATAGTTTAATTAGGATTTTAATGTAATATTTATAAACATGCCTTAAAAAAACTTTACTGGTGTGCACCTTGAGACAAAACAAAGGCACTGACATATTTCAAGATCAATCAGTGAAAGTTTCTTTCAGTTGAAACAGCTCAGACTTACATTTTAGTCAGGGACTAGGCTTAAGCCTTGTCTGTGAATCCGGGGGATTGTGTCACCTTTTGGTACAAGTGCATAATGCTGAGGCCAATCGTAATATGATTAATGTGTATGTAAAAATGCTCAACGAAGCTGAGCTACGAACATTATCTAGGTCTATGAGTCTGACTTTGCTAAAACTGGTATGATTTCAGTTGGACTAAAGCCAACTGTGGTGGTTCCTCACATCGCCTGAATCTAAGCTATAAACTTGCATTGGAACACATTGCAAAGAGTACAGCCAAAGACCAACTAGCATGCACTGTGCCTGCATGAGAGGAAACAATGCTCCATACCAGTAGGGGGCAGTAGTTTGTATTCATCATTCAAAAAGAAGAACAAGAAAATAGCACTTGCTTACCATTTTGGCACCAAACTTGCTCACTTCAAGCAATCTTCACTTTTCTTTATTTTAAACTTCTATGTTTGCTACAAAAATACTTATCAAGAATATAGGTGGGAGATGTATTTTTCTCATCTTTCAATCTAATATTGTGAAATAAGCTGCTTGACCGTTTTCAAATACCTCTGGAAGTGGTCGAAAGACAAACTCAAAACGTTTCAGACTTCGTTTACACCTGTATATAACGTTGCCCACTTTTGATCAGATTGACAAAAATGCATCTTAATACCAGTGTAAACGGGGCTTAAATCAAGTTTTAGCAACTGTTTGCAGTTTTTGTTTACTGCTTGTGTATTTTTGTGACTTTGAAGCCCCCTACAATTAAGTGAGTGGAATTCACTGTCGTAGATATATAACTGTTGTAAATACAGTGGATAGCTGTGGATGTGCATTTGTTGATTACCGTGACGCAATCTCCACTTTTTTCAGAATTTCATACCCGCTCACCAAACGTACATATTGCTTAAAAAAGACATTTGTGGGAGATCATGGTAAATAAATAAAAGCCAAAATATTATCTACAGTTGCCTATGTTACCTAAAATGTTACCTAAAGAGTGAATATGATATTTTAAAAATATGAATAAATGTTTTAGTCTGACTGAGATCAAACTTTAAAGTGCATGTAAACGTACTCAATATCCAAACAGGTAGTTCAACCCCAAAGCATTAAGTTGACATTTCCAGCAGCTCAAGCAAAGTAATGTTGTGAAAGCCAGGGAGCCAATGTTTACACTTTTCAGAGGAATCCATTTATTCAGATGGCTTACTTATATGTCTCTACACATCACGCTGATATAGAAGAAAGTATTTTAGCATCTAAAAAAACATACACATCCGCCTTAAATATATGTGAAAGTCATATTTTATGTTTAGCATATTCAGCTGCTATTATATAATTCAGTTATATCGGCTAAAGTAATAGGGTTAAGGTTGCGAGAAGGGGATATCATTTGGTCCTTTTCAGTGCATGAAGTCTGGCCTCCATAGATAAATGGAGAGCTTTCAATGTGGGCAGGGTCCAGTGATCTTTCCTTACAAAAGCGAAGAAATGGTGTTGGCAAAACCTTGTTAACTGCGGTCCATTAACACTCACCCTTGGGTGTTACACTGGTATTTATGGGAGCACACTGGCGTCTTGCTAGAACAAATCCAGCTTTAGTTCCCTGACTAATTTCTGCTGCATGGGGAACATATGCAAAGTGAGTGGGTCAATGGAACGCCCAGTGGTGGGTTGGTTAGACAATGTTCTTACAATGTTATTTACAATAGAGCTACATCTGGGGACGTAGAAAGTAAATTAACGGAATGTCAATGTGCAACGCCACTTGACAGGACCGGATGGTCTAAATGATATAATCCTGCTTCCCTTAATGGAAAGAGACATGTATCAAATCTGTCATTAAGCAGATGCTCTCTTATACAAGGTGACAGTACATTTCTTACAGGGACAGAAACCCTAGAGCAACCTAGGGGCCTTTCTCAAGGGCACAACTGGGAAATGGTAATTTCCCAGATCATGAATCATAACCAGTAACGTTTTCTAATAGAATAGGGGCTATATTTCCGAAACATTCTTAAGAATACATTTCTATTTTCATATTTTCTAAATATATGGTGAAAAACAAAATATAAGAATGTATTTATTTCAGAAAAGACTGAATGTTAAAAGAAAACAATGTTTAAAATAATTCCTAAAAATCATCGTAAATAACTTTGGCTTAAATGTGTAGAATTTCACATTTATCTGAAATTCTAAAATCGAAGATGTTTAATTAATTTAGTGGGATATTTCAACTATTAAGCAACAAAATTATAATAGCTACAGTATAATTCTACAATGGTTAAACTAACATCTCATATGTTCACTTAGTCAATATCTTGTCTTCTTTTAGCATTGATGGTTGAAGCCCAAAAAATAAAACCAGTTCTCTGTATAAAAAGACTCTGAGATCTAAATATGTGCTCTGAAAAAAGATCATTCTTTTGATTTCTTTCATAATGACTTAAGTAATGGTATAACAATGGAGGAAAGAGCAAACTGAATAAATGGCATGAATTTGGTTGCCACAGTGGAAAGGACAGATAATGAAGTGACCTCAATACCCGGGACAATTAACAACACAACACAACACAACACAACACAAGCTTCGAATCCAGGCTTCATCTGGCATGCCCATTTATTCTCAACACAAGCTCCGATGCTTCGGTTCAAATGGCACATCACTAGCGGGGGTAATAGCACTAATTTAAGAAACCAGGTCAGGTACAGTTCATATATCTGACTGCTTGTATTTATTGACAAAATTGTATACATGTAAAGTAAAATTGAGGATGCAGTGCATTGTTAATGCATTGTGATGCATCGTGATATTGAATTGAACTGAATCGATGACATGATAATCGTAACTGAACCGAACCGAGAGACCAGTGTAGGTTCACACCCCTAATTTATACACACACACAAACATATATATATATACAGTGGGTACGGAAAGTATTCAGACCCTCTTAAATTTTTCACTCTTTGTTATATTGCAGCCATTTGCTAAAATCATTTAAGTTAATTTTTTTCCTCATTAATGTACACACAGCACCCCATATTGACAGAAAAACACAGAATTGTTGACATTTTTGCAGATTTATTAAAAAAGAAAAACTGAAATATCACATGGTCCTAAGTATTCAGACCCTTTGCTGTGACACTCATATATTTAACTCAGGTGCTGTCCATTTCTTCTGATCATCCTTGAGATGGTTCTACACCTTCATTTGAGTCCAGCTGTGTTTGATTATACTGATTGGACTTGATTAGGAAAGCCACACACCTGTCTATATAAGACCTTACAGCTCATAGTGCATGTCAGAGCAAATGAGAATCATGAGGTCAAAGGAACTGCCTGAAGAGCTCAGAGACAGAATTGTGGCAAGGCACAGATCTGGCCAAGGTTAAAAAAAAATTTCTGCTGCACTTAAGGTTCCTAAGGTGAGAGAGGAACCCAAAGATCACTGTGGCTGAGCTCCAGAGATGCAGTCGGGAGATGGGAGAAAGTTGTAGAAAGTCAGAAAGTCAAGCAGCCCTCCACCAGTCGGGGATTTATGGCAGAGTGGCCC
>NW_015505960.1:110225-113295 GCF_001515645.1 Sinocyclocheilus grahami
TTTTGTGCAGTCGTATGTTTATTTTCCTCAAGTTTCATCAGTTAAAATGTCTCTACCTCCATTGTGCGTTTTATTCAGCGATAACTGATACCTTCCTGGAGCATTGTCAGTATTATTTCTTCTGCTATGGATATGTGGAGTTTCTGTGCAAGAGAGCCCTCCGGCTTCCAGTATGAATTAAACAGTCTTTACATTATGTGTGAACTCATTAACCTCTTAAGACCCGGCAAAACATTTTAGGAAAAAAACAATATTTTTTTATATCATTACATTGTTTAGAGCATTAAAAAAATTGTAAAAAAAAAAAAAAAAAAGTTTTTAATTATATTTCATTCATAAGTTATGCTACGTCCTTGGTAGAGGACATTGGGACTCAATTTCTTAAAAAAATAATTAACTATTCATATTTTAGATCCGCTGTAGATATTTAGCTGACCACTCAGGGTCAACTGTCTTGTCAATTCTAAGAACGTTAATTTCCTGGTTAAGGGAAATAACTTTCTTACTGTACAATTCTATAAGCTTGTAACGTAAATCTGCATGATTATTGACTCCGGTTATGAGCAAACAATGAACACGTCAAGTGTGATACAAGTAAGGTTTTATTAACTACATAAACACTTAAACTAGTCTAACATACTACATAAACACATAAAGCCGGTCTAACATACACATACACACACACACACACACACATACAGTTAGTATAGGAAAGGGTTACATAAAGAATTGGAAAACTTTGCATATTCAGCAGATCTAAAACCTGAGGGAAAACGTCAGATTCTTAGTTCAAACACACCAACACACCTGGTGTAACTGATACTTAATATATCAATTAATAAGACTAAGTTTGATACTTAGCGAGACTCGGCGGTCTGAAAGAGATTCCTGATGCAAATCTTAAAGCTTCCCATAGATCTTTGCTGAATTCGGGTCGATGAAAAGAACCAGTTTGAGTCAGAGTCACTTGATGAATGAAAAGGACTAGGCCGGAGCCTGGCACGAGCTTTGGTATCCTGGAGCGTTTCTCACATCTTCATCTTAGCATCGACCGAACCACCGACTGGGGCGGGTCACATGAAGTGTGGCCTATAAAGCCTGCAGAGATTCACGCCTCTCAAGATGGGTTCGTCCAATGAGGAAGGCTGAAATCCCAAGCAGGAGGTTGGAAATACTGGGGAGTTTTATGACTCTTTGTCTGTAAGCATGGTATTTTGCATATGTAATTCGCTGGAGTGTTGAGGCACAAATTAGGACCGATTCTTAGAACATCAATATGTTGCAGAGGTATCAGCATGTAATATGCACTCTCAGTTAGATCATCCGAAGACGAATTCATAGATACTAGACATGGTAGAGTTACTTATATGAATGAGTGGTTTATCGTAAGCATGAATAAAAATAGTCTATAATACAACAGATTAAATACAACACAGCAACAATATACACAATGGCCTGAAGAAAATGGGTGTTCATTCAAAGAAGGTTTTCCTATGAATTAATTAGTAGAAAAGTCAATTTCTACGGTGCGTTTGTCCTGGGGACACAGAATGGGTTATCCTACTCACATTCCTGGAGGCGTAATAAAACCAGTGATATCATGATTAGTTGTCATAGTGACCAAGGTGGGGGATGGTGTTCAGCCGAAATCCTGGCATCCAGTATATTGAGTGAGGGGACTGTGACGACTTGTTAATCTAATGAATAATTGATTTGTTAAATCAAATAAAAATTAGTGTGTCAGATTGGTCGAGACGCTACATATTTCCCCCCTTTCGAGCGTTGTTGTCCGTAGAATAGACAACAACGAGCGATGTCAAGGTGCAGAACAATCGAACACACACCTGCCACTCACGGCTGGGAGCCAGTGGTGGCTTTTTGGCTGTTGGTGCCGTGGTGGATGCTGTCAGGTGGTGTGCTGTGGTGATGTAGGCTGTAGCAAGGTGTGGGTCCTCGAGCTTATGCAGCAGTGCATTTCGGGGGAAGGGTCCATAGACCCTCGTAATTGGCCATTTGGTTAGGTGAGGGGGAGTTAGATATTATTTGTTAAATATAACAAAAAGTTGTGTGTCTGATTGGTCCAAATGCTACATATGCTACGTCCTTGGTAGAGGACATCGGGACTCAATTTCTTTAAAAAAATAAAATAAAAAGGCATGAATGAACATGCATAGGCAAAAACAAATAATTTTTTTAAATCACCAATACATTTTTAGTTTTCAGGATTTTTTTTTTTTTTACCAAACTTTGTATAAAGATAATTCTCAACTATGTTATAACCGAATGATTTGATATACCATTTTTCTTCATGCAAAAGGTGTGTAAAATGGCCACAAACAGGTTCTCTCATTATATATAATGTATCTATAAACTAAATCAAATTTGCATATGAATGTGTTTTTGGGGCAACATGTAATGAAAAAAGAAGTGTAATATTGAGCGTAATAATTGACAAGATTTTCATAATAATATATAATATTTCATAGGAATATTGAAATATATTTTCTTTCCCTATTCATTTGTTATGTCTCCCAAAATGCGTAATAAACATGCTTTTAGTCTCGGTGTCCTCATATGAGGACATGTAAGAAATCAACCTCCTGTTTCGTAACAGAAAGATATATTTTGATTTGAAACCCCATAACATTTTCCTGAGATGTTGATTTATGACACAGTTTACAAAATGTGTCCAATTTAAATGACAATTACAAAATATTATCATATTTCCATAAGTGTGTCACTAAATTAATAGCAGACATTTTTGAAGACCAAGGAGAGGGGGTGGTCATGGTGAAACATCCAAACATTTAGTATCTCTGAAAAGCCCTGAATGTGTAAAACTGTGGCATGTATACTCTCAGAGAAATTCACTAAAATATAATGTCCTCATATGAGGATGCAGGGTCTCAGGGGGTTAATGCTCACCCTATTTTGGGTAAAAATAGGAAAGATAATACTTTTCTTAAAAGAAACAGGATTCCCTGAATTATCGTCATTGATATCGTTATCGTAATAAATACCAGAAATATCGTGATATATTTTAAAGCCCATATCGCCCATACCTAATATA
>NW_015505960.1:117707-122422 GCF_001515645.1 Sinocyclocheilus grahami
TAACCTTGGCCAGTTCTGTGCCTTGCCACAATTCTGTCTCTGAGCTCTTCAGGCAGTTCTTTTGACCTCATGATTCTCATTTGCTCAGACTTGCACTGTGAGCTGTAAGGTCTTATATAGACAGGTGTGTGGCTTTCCTAATCAAGTCCAATCAGTATAATCAAACACAGCTGGACTCAAATGAAGGTGTAGAACCATCTCAAGGATGATCAGAAGAAATGGACAGCACCTGAGTTAAATATATGAGTGTCACAGCAAAGGGTCTGAATACTTAGGACCATGTGATATTTCAGTTTTTCTTTTTTAATAAATTTGCAAAAATGTCAACAATTCTGTGTTTTTCTGTCAATATTGGGTGCTGTGTGTACATTAATGAGGAAAAAAAATTAACTTAAATGATTTTAGCAAATGGCTGCAATATAACAAAGAGTGAAAAATTTAAGGGGGTCTGAATACTTTCTGTACCCACTGTATATACATACATATACACATACATATATATACACACATACAGTATATACACATACACACTAGGGATGTAACGGTATGAACATTTCTTACCATGGTTATAGTGACCAAAATTGTCACTAGGGCTGGGCAAAAAAAATAGATTTTTCGATATATTGTTTTTTTTAAATGTGGTCGATTCAATATCGATTCTCAAAGGCCATGAATCGATTTTTTCAATATTTATTTCCGCAAACATTGAACATAAGATTTACGTTAATCTTATTACTAGTCTAATCCACTAGATGTCACCCCCTTATTTGCCTTGCGCGATGTTACAACGGAGAGTCCGTCATTCATTCATTGCTTAAAATGGCGGATTCAGGTGCATTCCCGATGTCAACACCACCTTCACATAAAAAGTCAGAGGTATTGAAGCATTTTAGATTTCACAAGCATGATGACAAAGATACTGTGGACAAGAACAAAGCTATATGCTTGATTTGTAATTCTGAGGTGAAATGCTGTAGTAATACTACAAATCTGCGGAGCCTTTTGACGAGACATCACCCAGACGTGCAGGTTCTAACACCCCCATTGCCGAACAGACAACTGAAGATTTCAAAAGCATTCACAAGCAAAATTCCTCACAATTTACCTCGTGCACAAAAGATCACTGAATCGATTGCATTTCATATTTGCAAAGATCTAAGGCCATACAGCGCTGTCGAAAATGACGGATTCCGTTACATGTTGAATGTGCTTGTAGCGTCTGGACCACTCCAACACACAATATATATTTTGTTAGCTAGATTTCACAAATACTTTGTAACACCCCAGGACGCCGAACAAGACCCTGGTTTCATGGTAACCCGATACAGTTACAACCTTGTGGAATGCGAGCCGGCTCTCATTCTGCTTTCTCCAGAAACAAGGGGTAAAAATGCACAGGAGAAATGGACTGTTCTACTAATTAATTCATAGGAAAACCTTTTCTTTGAATGAACACACATTTTCTTCAGGCCATTGTGTGTATTATTGCTGTTTTGTATTTAATCTGTTGTATTATAGACTATTTTTATTCATGCTTACGATAAACCACTCATTCATATAAGTAACTCTACCATGTCTAGTATCTATGAATTCGTCTTCGGATGATCTAACTGAGAGTGCATATTACATGCTGATACCTCTGCAACATATGGATGTTCTAAGCCTCGTTATTCTATTCCTAGTCGTAAACAGATAAGCAAAGAGATTATACCAAGACTGTACCATGAAGTGAAGGGAAACATTTCTCTGTCCCTTCAGTCAGCGGACAGAGTGCCCCTCACGTGCGATGGCTGGACGTCAAGGAGTCAAGACACCTATGTCACAATCACCTACCACTATTTACGTGATGACTGGGTTCTCATTTCAAATGTGTTGCAGACCAGAGCTATGCAGGCTAGTCACACATGCTCGACAGATTTTTGCAGCAGCAACCAGCAATCTCAGCTGCACTTCTTTCTCCTGAAGTCCGTCGGAGTGAAAAGGATCTTTGCACTTTGACAGAGGCAGATATAACTGTGGCAGATGACATCGTGAAAGCTCTTCAGCCGATGAAAAGTGCAACTCTGGTGATGTCTGGAGAGAACACCGCTACTCTCTCTATTATTGCACCATTGCATGCACAGCTCCTTGATGAGATGCGCTCGACTGCCAGTGATTCGACTGTTATTAAGGAACTCAAATCTGCCGTGCATGACAACTTGAAGTTTAGGTATGTTTACAAAAACAGCAAGTACTATCTATAAAATGTAAAATTTGTGTGAATGTTACAACACATTACATTCTTGTTAATTGTAAGTTTGTGTATGTTGATGCCATAATGTAATTTAAATGTGATTGTCTAATCTTTAAAGATATGCAAATCTAAAAGAGAAGCTGCATGTTGTGTCTGCCCTGGACCCTCGTTTCAAGACTCTTCCTTTCATCTCTGAAGAGGAACGCGAGGACACATTCACAACATTGATCAGTGAGATGGTCACTCTGGAGCAAGTTAAGGCACATGATGTATGTTGCATAAAGTTTTATAACTAAAAATGTAAACAAACCAATATTTATTAACTGCATATAAATATAATAAATTAAAGTAAAATAATAACATTTCTGTATGGTGGAGATGGGCAACATTAAATTCAAATAAAATTGTTTTTAACTATCAGCAGCAAGGATCTGATAGTGCTGGTAATGGAGGCAGTGCACCTGTACAGGAGCAAAAATCCCTTGGTGAAGGTGACCCCTCCCCAGCCCCACCAAAGAGGTCAAAAGTATCCTGAGCGCTGTTGGATCTGCTTGGGGCAGCCTATGCACCAGTGGCTAAAGTAGTCAGTGCTACTGCTGCAGACAGGGCACGGGAATAAGTTGTCAAATACAGAGAAGTTACACCTATACCTCTCTCAGATGATCCACTTAAGTGGTGGTGTAAGCATGAAGGAGTGTACCCACTTTTGTCCCTCCAGGCAAAATGCTATCTTTGTGTTCCAGGGACCAGTGTACCAGCTGAAAGAATTTTTTCCACAGCTGGAGACATTATTACAGCTCAAAGAAGTTGCCTTCTGCCAGAGCACGTTGACCAACTCCTTTTCTTGCAAAAAAATTACAGTTTCCAATGAGGCAGTAGTCTGTACTTTGAGCCTACTGTTAGTCCAGTGTTAAAGTGTTAGTTCACCCAATAATGAAAATTCTGTCATCATGTATGAATGTATTCATCCTGTATGAATTTCTTTCTTATGTTGAACACAAATGAAGATATTTTGAAGAATATGGGTAAACCAAACAGTTGATGGGCCCTATTGAATTGACTTCCATAGTATGGAGAAAAATATATGGAAGTCAATGGGGACCAACACAGTTTGGTTATCCATATTCTTCAAAATATCTTCTTTTGTGTTCAACAGAAGAAAATAAATTCATGCATGCATAAACGATGACAGAATTTTTATTTTTGGGTGAACTAATTAGTTTTCCTACACCGTTCATAGGCTTGCAGCCTCCATGTTACAGCTAATGCTGTAAGATGTTATGTTTGTTTTATATATCTTAAACATAAAATAACCTGATCCTGTTTGATCAAGGCATGCGACTGTTCTGACTTGTCCAATTTTCAGCATCAGTTTTTCATCTTGCATCAAAATTCTGTCTATTCATTGTATGCATTTGAAATATAGAGTTGGGTTTTGTTTTATTGTACCCAAGTGTACCTAAAATAAAAAGTGTTTAATATACAGGTTTGTGGCTCTTAATTTCCTTTTATTAATTAACCATTTATAATCTTATGTTCACTGTTTTTATAAATATAGGATTTGTATTAAATCTATATTCATTCATATATTCAAATCGAATCGAGAATCGAAATCGAATATCAAATTCGAATCGAATTGAGAGCTTGAAAATTGAAATCGAATCGAATTGGAACATCTGAATCGATACCCAGCCCTAATTATCACGGTATTGTTCAAATGTGCTGGAGATGTTAAAAAAAGTACAGACACATAAATCACTTCAAGTTTTAGATAAAAAAAAAAACAACAACAAATAAAATGACTTTTTGTTTGCATAATCATTAAAACAATAACATTACCAATGATGTTAGGATTTTAAATGACAACTTGACTGACAACAGTTTAACAGCATGTTGAAATATCTAATGTAAATGTTCAACGCTTTGAAAAAGTTTAATAAAAAGGTAAACCTCACATTTCAGCCTTTAAATTAAGAAAAGATATGTCAAAAAGATAATTGATTAATAAATGATTATATGTATTTTATCTGCTCCATAAATAATTCTACATAACTTATCTGAATTGTTTAAATGTGTAGAATCCACATAAGCTTGTTTTTCATCAACCGGTCAAAATTTACAGCAGGGCATGCAAGTTCGGTCCGTTTTTGGCCAGACAGAAACTGCACACAGACTGAATGTAAATATAAGTCTCTGTAAATCCACTCGCTGACAGCAGGTGGCGCTTATGGAAAAATGGAATTTTCCCGTAAACTCAATGGACAAAGCAGCATTGCGATTAAGAACACTTCCTTTAGGTATTACATGGAGCGAAGATGAAAACAAAATGCCATCGAATCGTTTCCGAAGACAGTCAGAACCTTCAGAGGTACATTCATATAATTAATTAGGGATGCACCGGTTGACCGGCCATAATTCGGAACAGGACGGTTTTTGATTATAATGCGCGATTGGCAACCGGCCGGGATTTTTTTTTTTTTTT
>NW_015505960.1:124268-139517 GCF_001515645.1 Sinocyclocheilus grahami
TTGAGTCCAGCTTTGTTTGATTATACTGATTGGACTTGATTAGGAAAGCCACACACCTGTCTATATAAGACCTTACAGCTCACAGTGCATGTCAGAGCAAATGAGAATTATGAGGTCAAAGGAACTGCCTGAAGAGCTCAGAGACAGAATTGTGGCAAGGCACAGATCTGGCCACGGTTACAAAAAAATTTCTGCTGCACTTAAGGTTCCCAAGAGCACAGTGGCCTCCATTCCTTAAATGGAAGACGTTTGGGATGACCAGAACCCTTCCTAGAGCTGGCCGTCCGGCCAAACTGAGCTATCGGGGGGGAAGAGCCTTGGTGAGAGAGGTAAAGAAGAACCCAAAGATCAGTGTGGCTGAGCTCCAGAGATGCAGTCGGGAGATGGGAGAAAGTTTTAGAAAGTCAACCATCACTGCAGCCCTCCACCAGTTGGGGCTTTATGGCAGAGTGGCCCGACGGAAGCCTCTCCTCCGTGCAAGACACATGAAAGCCCGCATGGAGTTGTGAGATGGTGAGAAATAAGATTCTCTGGTCTGATGAGACCAAGATAGAACTTTTTGGCCTTAATTCTAAGCGGTATGTGTGGAGAAAACCAGGCACTGCTCATCACCTGTCCCAACAGTGAAGCATGGTGGTGGCAGCATCATGCTGTGGGGGTGTTTTTCAGCTGCAGGGACAGGACGACTGGTTGCAATTGAGGGAAAGATGAATGCGGCCAAGTACAGGGATATCCTGGATGAAAACCTTCTCCAGAGTGCTCAGGACCTCAGACTGGGCCGAAGGTTTACGTTCCAACAAGACAATGACCCTAAGCACACAGCTAAAATAACGAAGGAGTGGCTTCACAGCAACTCTGTGACTGTTCTTGAATGGCCCAGCCAGAGCCCTGACTTAAACCCAATTGAGTATCTCTGGAGAGACCTAAAAATGGCTGTCCACCAACGTTTACTATCCAACCTGACAGAACTGGAGAGGATCTGCAAGGAGGGATGGCAGAGGATCCCCAAATCCAGGTGTGAAAAACTTGTTGCATCTTTCCCAAAAAGACTCATGGCTGTATTAGATCAAAAGGGTGCTTCTACTAAATACTGAGCAAAGGGTCTGAATACTTAGGACCATGTGATATTTCAGTTTTTCTTTTTGAATAAATCTGCAAAAATGTCAACAATTCTGTGTTTTTCTGTCAATATGGGGTGCTGTGTGTACATTAATGAGGAAAAAAAATTAACTTAAATGATTTTAGCAAATGGCTGCAATATAACAAAGAGTGAAAAATTTAAGGGGGTCTGAATACTTTCCGTACCCACTGTATATACACACACATTCATTTTTAATTGATTTTAAGTTGTTTTTTCATTTACTTTTTTATTATTATAAAATAAATAAATAAATTATTTTAAATAAATTAATAGAACAAAAAAGATGAGTAATTTACCCATAAACATTTAACTACATTTCTCTCACACATACAAAGATGTCATCAATTGCAGTACGAATCTCATACTAATTGATAAAATACTGCTGACTGAATTAAAATGAATTGTATTTGCAATTTCTGAATTTCATCTAAGAAAGCAAATTCGTGGCCAAAACCGGGTACACTTGGTTTCAGACAGTCAGCAGTTTTGATGTGACTATTTTCCATTTCATCTAATTCTCACTGGTAGCATGAGCTCACAGCCAGAGCAACACATTTGCACAAACATTTGAAGAAAATACAATTCTGGTCAAGTATTCAAAATGGCAGAAGACATTTCTGTGACAGGTGGCAGTCTAGCTTCAGGCATGTGGCTGCACAAATGGGAATAGTTTAAAATGTAAAATGGGGAACTTCCTCAGCTTAATTCAGTATTGTGAATGACACTGAAGAACAGATTTCAGTGGAAAGCTTAGGATGAGAAAAGGGGAATGCGAGAGAGGAGGGCACACAGAGAGAGAACACACAATAAATCTAGGACAAACGCTGACTGCAGGGTGAAGGTTTGGAGATAAGGGAAAGAGGCTTGTACTGTCTCCAAAAATGCTGGTACCTATTGTGCAGCAGCAAACAGAGGATCAGTTGTGAGTAGCCTCTCATGCAAAGAAAAAGAGAGAGAGAGAGAGAGAGAGAGAGACTCTGAACCCAGAGAATACTGATAACAGTCATCCTATAAACACTGCACTTTATTCAGTAATTAAAGTCAACCAGATATCAAAATTACCCAGTTCACATTCTTAAAGGGATAGTTCAACTGATTTTTGAAGAATATTCAAGCAACTCTTTTCCATATGGCAGTTTAATAATGACCAAGACTGTGAAACCTGAACATTACAAAAACAATAAAAAAAAAAAAAACATTATTTAAATTGTCAATTTAACTGCATTCCAAGTCTTCTAAAGCCATCGATCTTAGAGTACCGGCTTGTGGATTGTTTTGGACACTGAGAAAAAAAAATCATTAAAATGGCCCACACTCGTAGAAAATAATAATAATAATAATAATAATACATTGTAACTGGGTGCACAAACCAAAGGCCTGTTACAGTTCTTCCAACATCCAGGTTTTATAAGAATTTTGAAGCAATTCTCAAATTAACATTAACTACAGGAGAACATTACATAATATTTAGGGATGCACGATATTATTGGAACATTATCGGCCGATAAAGGCTTATAATATAAACATCGGCCGATTTGAAAAAAAATCTTGCCGATATGTAATGTCTTGCCGATAAGACGAATAGCTCACATGTGCTCAGGGTGTGCTAGCAATGAGATCACATCAGCAGTGTGGTCATTCTTGAAGCCTGAATGGTGAATAGATTCACTGTTTTGGATCGCCGCATTTAATTTCAGAATGTGCATACAAAATGACGCGCCCGGTGTGCGATTAAACAGAGTTAACAGTTCCCAGTGCGTGCAGCAGCAGCAACAACAGCCTCCGCCGGAACCTAATGCTCGTCCGGTATGGCCTTTTATTTATTTAGGGGACGCTTTAGGCCTGCTTGCAAATAACATTAAGATTCTTGTGTTTCTGAATAAGTAAAGCAGTAATTGATGTCATAAAATCATGAGTCTATTTTGATTTAAAGGTCCGACGCTATAGCTTACATAAAAATCACATGTAAATTAAATTTAAAAAAATGACACTTGTAAATCAAATAATTTAATGTATACAGATTTATTCATTATTATGTAATATATTTTTTCAAATGGATTACGAAAACTTAAATAGAAGGAGCTCTAATTTTCTTTTTTTATTATTTGTACACAGCTCTTTTGCTTTAGACCACCTATTGATGGTACATCCACAAACAAAATGTTAAGGTTTCAACTGCATCTGTCTGGTGAGGAAAAACAGCAGAGATCAGAGATTGATTTTATTATAGTTATTTTTAAAGCTTCCAATGTACTCTCATTAAAAAAATTAACTTTAATAATGTTTATTAGTTCTAATAAATAAGTTTTTGCTCAAAACTAACCAAAATTAAAAATAATTTGTCTATAATTTCTGCACAGGAGATACTTGGTATTAACAACAAAAGTAAATATATCGGTATTGGCATTGGCTATCGGCCAAAATTATTTGAAAAATATCGGCATATCGGATATCAGCAAAAATCTAAAATCGTGGATCCCTAATAATATTTACATTATATAACTTGACAAATTAATCATATGACTTCAGACAAATTGAAATGAAAGTTGCATGGGCAAATAAATATATAAATATTTTACATGCACTGTACAAATAAAACAATAATTCTGTAAAATAGTTCAACATTTTTACAGAACAGCCTGAATTTTTTGTTTAAAACTGTAATTTACAAAAAAAACAACGCTGCTACTAAAATCTGTTTTGTACCTTAAACATATATTGACAACCACCATAATAACAAAGGTGGTAAAGAGAAAGCCATAATCACAAATCAAGCCACAAATCAAAGTCCATCACAAGTAACCTTTCCACAAACAGGGGTAAATACTAATATTCAGAATGTACACAATGTTATAAATGCAAACAAAAAACACCATCATGGTAACAGACAACACTAAAATAACAGAATAAACATTAATTAACCAATTAAGTTTTTCTACTGTAAATAAGATTTTTTTTCTTTTCTGTAAATGTACATGAACTTACAAGACTTACAGGCTGGATCTCTTACAGTTACAGTCCCTGTAAAGGAACTTACTGTTAACCAGTTGGTTTTTACTGCAGCACATTTACAGTCTATTACCATTAAAATTACAGAATTTTAGGAATGTAAATTTGGAACAACATGATTAATTCATCCTGGTCTTATTTTGAATTATTCATTGGTGCATGTTACTCCAAAGAAAGAGTAATAACTGTTTTCTAAAAGAGCAATAACTGTAAATCAGTAAACCTAGCAGTTTTCTTGGATGTGAAGTCGTAAATGAATGCTATGATAAGTTTGAACAAAACACAAGATTGCCATTATGAGCATGCACAAGGTCAGGGTGGGGTTATCATATGCAAAATTGTGTTTTATATCTGTGGCCAAAGTGTCCTTCTGCACCACTATCCACAAATTCTCATAAGCATTTCTTTCTAATCTTTCAGTATGAGTGTTTTCTGGAAAACAGATCCAAATGATTAGTAGAATTTGTTTAAAGTACAAACCACACCACCAAGGAATATGAACTACTTTGTAATCATTTCTAATAGCAAGCAAACACTCATTTACTACAAAGTAAACTGATTGATAGACTCCTTATCCTGCTGAGAAAGAACAGAGGAAGAAGTGGACTCCTTATGTGACAAGAAAAACAATTTCGTAAACGACAAAAGATTAGGTTCGTGGAAAAGGGCTGTCATTAGCATCTCAATGGAGAGTGCTGTCGACTGCAAATTGCATTCAAGATTCAGATTATACATTTTCATGAGCAATTAACAGCAGCAAATACAACTGCAACTAGAAAAATAAATATAATACATTACAAATATGAGTATACAATATAAAACATTTTATATGTCTAATTTTCTAATCAAGCAATAAGACACAAGAGGCTGTGGTATATATCGCATGTAGTCATTATGCGCAGTGAAGCACCTGCAATCCATTTAGCTGAGATTATATTCACAATATAGAAAGAATAAAAAGGTCACTGCATAATAAAAATATTAAGGACTCAAATTTGACTTAAATATTATTGAATAAAGAAATGAGTTAAAGAAAATAAGAGTTCCAAAGCAAAAGAAAAATATTAGCTCTTATAAATGTACTAACTTTATATTTGTGATAATAACTTTATATTATTTAAAAAATAATAATAAATTTAAGCAAATTTTAAGCAAGTCAAAATAATTGAAATGTGATTAAGTAATTTTTCAGACCTTTAATATACTAAACGTGACATGCTTAATGTGACTTAATTATTGTGACTATTATCATTATTATTATTATTATTATTTTCCAAGAATTTAATTCTTTTTGAGGCTTTTGTCTTTACTGTGCTATTAGGACAGTTGAATCACCATCACATTTTTGACATTTGCCATCTATAAAAAAATAAAATAAATATAATTGTCCCAAATATCATCACTGACGTCTCAGACACAAACACTATTAGGTTTTTACTTGGTTTCTATGGGTGTTACGCACTAATATACACAGTGTCTAGGTTCACATCAGCAGCTACTGTATCATGTATTTTAGTATGGTTGGAATGCTGTACTGACCAATCAGCATCCAGGATTTTAACCATCCATTTTAAATGGTAGATTTTGTCTGTGCACATACTAACTTTAACTGTATCTAAGGTCAAGGTGCACCTCATTAAATATTATCTGATGACTATTTCAGCTCACTCCCATTTAGACATTTTTCCTCCAAAAAATGATGAAATCCCAGTGAAAGGCTTCCTTAAATATTGGAGAATGTGCTCCAGGTGCGACCATTGTTACTTAGCAAATTAAATTATAGCTCTGCTCTGCGGGTGCACAATGAGAAATGCTCCCATGCTTATCTGATCACAGTTTCTTTTATGACAAAATTATGATGGACCACTGCTGAAAATAACATTTATGCTAGGAAATTATCCTGAACCTGAGGGCATGAAAGGCTTGGAAAAAGAAATGTGTGATAAGTCTGTGTATTCATAAATACCACAGTCTTTTTTATCAAGGCAATATCTAGAGAGGCAGACAGTAATATCTAGGCTGCTGTTTTGCACGTGGAGGAAGGCTTCAGATCAGTGTGTGGATAACAAGCCCAGTCTCATGGTTTATACAAAGGTATTTGTACTGTACGAAACAGTCACTACTAAAGATGGGGAAAAAAACTGTGTCATAAACAAAAAAAATGAATATAAGTACTGCTTCAATGATTACAGAAATTTTACATATTAGAAATTACAAAGATTTTAAAGGGCAATCTTGCCCAAATTGGCAGCAGAAGTCACACACAACAGAATTATTATTATTATTATTTTTTTTTTTTGAGAAAATCATTTAAGGGCTGAATGACTTGAGGGGGGAAAAAACAACTTTCAAAAATGTGGGTGTTCATGCTTTATTTACTTTTTATAAGAACCAACTCAAACTTCTTTTAGTAACTACTTCAAAAATGTCTTTCCACCTGAGTTTCATATGCCACATTCCCACTGTTTTGGCCAATTCAATATGACTATAAAATTATAATAATTATTTTTGTACTGATTATTATAAAAAAAATAATAATTAAATAGGAAAGATATAGTAATAATACTGTAAAATAAATACACTCTCAGAAATAAAGGTACAACAGCTGTCACTGGGGTGGTACCATTTCAATATGTACACTTTAAGTACCAATATGTACCTTTGAGGTAGGCCTGTCGCGATAATTAAATAACCGTCTAATCGCGATTATTTGGTCTAGATTATTGTGCTTTTTATACGGCACAAGGGGGAGTCATACACCAAAAGAAAAATAAGAGCACCAGTTTGCTTTTCATGCACTGTATAGCCTATATCAGTGTTTCCCAATCCCAGTCCTGGAGAACCTCCCCACCAATGCACACTTTTGTTGCACTCTCTTTTCTGACACATACATTTAAAGTCTTGGAGTCTTTACTAATGAGCTGAATCAGGTGTGTTTAATTAGGGAAACAAGTCAAATGTGCTGTGTTGGAGGTTCTCCAGGACCAGGATTGGAAACCACTGGCCTATATCATCTGAAGCCATCCCATATCTTAATGTGAGGGACAGAATTGTATTTACATTGTTAAATTTAAGTTTACAGAAAGTCATCTTCCTTCTGCTGCAGCTGCCAGTCATTCTGCGCTCAGCATTCAAACAGCACGTCACGTTCAGTTATGACAGCCAGCACGGTAAAACTCTCTCTCCAAGATGATATATTCCCATTATAATACTTGATGTGTAGATAAAGGTCTGGGGATTCGCATAAAATGACATCTTGCTGGAGTTCATTGCTCTCTCATTTCTCTTCTTTTTGTTTGTACCGTATGGAGTCCAACGCGCTGACTTGTGTTGCTTCAAGTGCACCATTTTGCACCCTGGATGTGCATAAGAGCTTTGATTATTAGAAGCCTTTCTTTTTCTCATGATTTCCATCTTATTTTCATGAATGTATTTTGTAAGAATATAAATAGTTAACAGAATAAACCTGTTTAAATTGTATAATGTGCTCTAAAGATTTTTTTTTTCCAATATATTGTTTTTGCTGCTAAATTATACAGTCAGATAGTTTAATTTCATAGCTTATATATTTTTATTCAAATGTAGTTTTTCTCTGTAATGAGGAAGTGAGTATTTAGTGGAAAAGAGTGACTATTAGTTCCACAAACACAGTATTGATATTATGTAGTGGTGTAGAAAAAAAAAATAGTGCTGGTGTTGGTAGAATTTGGAATACTCTATGTAATCTTACACTGCAAAATAATAACTCAAAAAAGATTAAAAGATAGCATCATAATTATTTACTGAACCTTTAAATTAATCACAATTATATAATGAAAGTCATAAAAAAACACACAGTTAATCATCATAATCGTCAAAGCCCTAAAACAGACAATTAATCGCAATTACATGACTATTTTTAGACAATTAATCGTCAGCCAAATTTCATAATCGTTACAGCCCTACTTTAAGGTACCAAAATGGACCCTTTTGGTACAAATATGTACCTTTTGAAAAGGTACTGCCCCAGTGACAGCTGTTGTACTTATCTCAGTTATTTCTGAGAGTGTACTGTAAAAGAATGAGTAATACAAATAATTAATAATCGTTTCATTTCAGTGTAAAATTACAATACTAATATTTACAATTTAATTTCTTCATTTTCAAACAGTAAACCACAGATCGTTTATTTGACATGCTGCCAGCAAATAAAACATCTCAATCTACAATGAACTGCCCCTGTGCTCATGGGAACTATTGAAACCAAATCAACTGAGTCGTAAATTAAGTAATTTGGGCAAGACCATGTTGGAAGTGCCACTCCAAGAAATTAACATAGGCCTAATTTTTTTCTCGTTCATACACGTTATTTTTTACGACAAACAAATATGAATGCATTAATGCATTGGGACACAAATACTTTAATATGTTTACATGGCCAGTGTAAACCAACTTTTTCAAACTTATTTTATGGTTGTTGTGTACAAAACCTCCCATGGGTTTAAAATAATTTTCATAAAACACAACCTAAAAATAGAGAAAAGTAAAACAAAGCCCTTGGGCCAGAACTGTCAAGCTCAACTTAATCAATGCAGTAATGTTTTTGGCGTCATTAGCCACATCTGAATTGGCTTGTAGGGAGAAATAATCTGGAAATGTGATTTCTGCTTTGTTCATAACAGGCTCTTTAAACATTTCACAGACCATTATACAAATCTCATTTTGACTCATACTAGAACTGCGGTGCTTCAGAGAAATGTTTAATAGTTATAGATCTATTGCCCTTGGAAGAGAAAGAAATAATGAAAATATAAACAAAATGTAAGTGCCTATGGGCAGACAATGGTCTATTCCAAATCATAGTGAAATTTCTGACTACTGCCTTGTATGGCAGCACTGTAATAGAGATGGAATCTCATAAGTGACAGATTTAAAACAACATAGGAAGTTGAATGCTCAACATAGACAGCAACTCAATAGTTCTCCAAACAGGTGACAATAGTTTAGCAATAGAAGTTTACAATCCACTGACAGCATCAGGCACAGCAGGGCACTTTTTTAATATCATCACAGTGCCTAATAAGCATAATTAAGGTTTGTAATAGTTTTAGTTTTTTTTGCATGTTGCTCTCTAAAATAAACATTTCTAATAACAGATAAACACTCTAACTAAAACACTCTAAAATCTGTAAAACGGGGCACTATGTAATTATGTTAATGTTCTTATGAAGACATTTTTTGTTATGTTTTAGGGTAAACTTAACCAATAATGTCATGGCAGAATTTTTCAGTTATTTATGTATTTATTTTAATACAGTGAATATAAAGGCCAGACCAAAGAATCAGCTGCTAAAAATAGTTAAAATCATAAACACATGAGACGACAACTCGTATTCATAGAAGCCTAATGAAAACCTAAGTGGGTTGCCACATGGTCGCCACAAAACTACATGACTAGCCAAAAACTACTCGGTAGTATATTGGTAACCACTCTGTTATTGGACGCTTTCATTAGAAGAAAAAAAGTATTATGGTTCACTGTAACTGGCACATTTCAACAATAGCATTCGTAAGCGAAACCACATTTTGGGTCAACTAGTTGTCAGTATAAGTCCAAGTCTGCCCAGCCCAACATACACACTAAAGAAAAAAAAAAATAATAATAAAAAATAAAACGTCTAAACACTTTTACATTCAGCATTTATTTTCGTATTTCCTGTCATTAAATTGCAAAGAATTAAATCAGCCATCAGCCACTCTATTCTCCAAATTTCAGTATCAGCCATTCAAAAATAATCAAAACTAAACTAGAATAAAGCAGAAATAAAAATCAGTGGCCCACCACTTGTCATATTATACAATTCAATGCATTTAGGCAAAGTGAAATGTTTGCCCAGTGCATAAAGACAAAAATAAACTTTGCTAAACTTCTTTCAAGTCAGTGAGAAGTACTTCTTGTTCACGACCGTTTTGTGTGCGTAAGAGAAAAAGAAAAACAGAAAGATAAATGGGCGTAGTGCGTGTATGTTCGTTTGTTTGAGACGGAGCACTTTGACATGATTCTGGGTTTTGACATCAGTTGGGAACATGAGATATAAAGGGTATGATGCGTGATTCAGTGCGGTTCTGTACGCATGTTAGTCTCTCGCTCACTATAGAGTTTGATTTCCCATGGGCCCAGTGCTTATTTCAAGGATTTGGTCTTCTCATCCCTCATCCTGCAACATGCTTGTCTGGGGTTAATGCGTTTCTACCAGAGGAGGTGTCACAATCTCACTGGAGCCACGTATTTAGTCAACAATAAAAATGGCTTATATGGCAATTTTTCTGCAAGCTATTCTGCTATCTCCTCCTGAGCTTCCTACTGGGTATTCTAACGCTGCAGACAAGTTAGTTGTTAATACAAAAAAATGACAAAAACTCTGACTATCTGAACGTTCAAGGTGAAGTGTGTCATTTCTACATTACTAGAGGCACCAAACGGAATTGCATTATTGAGTTTTCCAAACCTTTAGTCTTCTATTGTTGGTTTGCTCGTAGGAGAAACAACAAAAAAGTAGGAGAAAAATAGTTGAAACAGTCATACAGGTTTGGAACGACATGAGAGTAATCTAGAAAAGAAAAAAAAGGTTGCCAAGACAAACTTTAAAGGAACACTCCACTATTTTTGAAAATAGGCTCATTTTCCAACTCCCCTAGAGTTAAACAGTTGAGTTTTACCTTTTTCGAATCCATTCAGCCGATCTCGGGTCTGGCGGTAGCACTTTTAGCTGTAGCTTAGCATAGATCATTGAATCCGATTAGACCATTAGCATCTCGCTCAAAAATGACCAAAGAGTTTCTATATTTTTCCTATTTAAAACTTGACTCTTCTGTTACATCGTGTACTAAGACCGGTGAAAAATGAAAAGTTGCGATTTTTTTAGGCCGATATGGCTAGAAACTATACTCTCATATAGTAAATGAGCCTATTTTCAAAAATTGAAAAATGAGCCTATTTGAAAAATGAGCCTATTTTCAAAAATAGTGGAGTGTTCCTTTAATGTTGAGTTTAGAAAGCCTGGCCAGAAAGTTTGAAGTAGTTTTAAAAGCTTAAATGGTAAAGGTTTTAAAGCCACGCAATACCCATGCGATACACAGAGGTCTCTACATGTTTCTGGCATGTTTTAGTTTTTTGCTAGCATGTCGCTAGTAGTTGACACCATTAGGGGTGTCCGATATCGTCTATGGTAATATCGTAATTGTTGTTTAAATGATATGCAATTTGACATTATTGAGTATATCGCAAAAACCAAACAAGAACACACCCAGAGAGTGCACGCTTACACTAGGAGATGGTTAGACTACTGCACAAGCACACTTAGAGTTCATGCTTTCACTGTGTGATTTAGTCTATTAAAATACATTCAGAATTCCCCCAAAATTCAAGATAGGGGGAAAATATGCCCCCGTATGACTTTTATATTTATATAATCTGATATAGTTAATATCACATGAAGAGTACAGTTTTTTCTCTAAATATCAGCACGATTGCAAATGTGATATTGATTTGATGAACAGTTCAATAAACAACAAGTTAATAAGTGACTTAGGCATACATTTTAGACAACAATTCTTGTTTTTGCTGTATTTTGACAACGAAAATAGTTTGTAGAAGCAACAGCAGAACTGTTTTGCATCTCTGAGCAACACACAACGGTGTTTCGTTACTGAATCAATCAAATCGGTTGAAAGAATGACTCAATGACTCTCATGCAGTGATTCTGTATGTAGTTCAATACAGATGAAATTAATAGTAATAGTAAAAGTATGTAATAGTAGACACCTACTATTTAAAGTATATTTTCCCCAAGATCATTTCAAACATCAGTATTCAAGTTTTTTTTTTTTTTTTTTACATCAAAACATTATTTATGCATTTGTAACAGCAGGTTAGCTGCATTCATGTACTGCATTAAACAGTCTTTGTAAAGGCATCTAAATGCAGCTTCATTATCAAAAGCATATCAAAAGCTTTGGGAGTCAGCTGTCCACGGTAGTCCTAAACCTGCCAAAATACCAGCACAATAATACGCTCATTTATTTAGGGAAATCTATTCTTGTAAGGTTAATAAAACTGTTGTAATGAAGACATGTTTAACACATTGCTAACATGTTTTAGCTTGTTGATGAACACTGTATGGACAAAAACAGTTGAAAAAATTCATACAGGTTTAGAACGAAATGAGAGTAAATGATTCATTTTGGGTAATAACCTACCCTTGTAAGGTTACTAAAACTGTTGTAATAATCTAGATTGAAACCTGGTTGCCATTCATGAACATGTCAGCGTTTTGCCAGGCATCAAATCAAAGTAGTTTGGAAACATGATTGTCTGTTGACTGATCTCAGTGCCTAACGGACTGGCAGTTTTGCCAGGTTTTCCGGCAGAGTGTGGAAGGACAGGAAGAAACATATGGCTGTCAGTGTCACTCTAACACTTCAACATATGATGGCTGAAACTGAAAAAAAAACTCCCAGTCGCAATGCTAGCTTTGCTGTACAAGCCAACTGGAGAGGTGTATCAAGAGCAAACATGTTCTACATCTTTTTGGGAGGTGAAAAAACAGCAGGGTCACACTTTTACATGACCGTCATAGAAATGAGAACCATGTTGAGGCACCACGGAGGTCTCCAGGGAAGACAATCACTGTTGTACTTAGAGGCAGCTTCTACTGTCTTCAAAACAATGAATACAGTCAGAGACAGAATGAGCACAGACAGGTTTGATCTCTCTATTACTCCTCTAGACACAAAAATACTATACTGTAAAATAAATTTAAAGCTTTTTTATCATAATAACTGACACCACTTTGAACACTGTTGATTTTCAGTGACTTCTACAGGTACAAATATACTCTGATCAGACCTACAAGACAGTGGATCCCTCTTTCTCATAGTTAAGACTTTGAATGTCGCCATCATCCATCCAGAATGATGGCTAAAAGATATGGCGTATCACCCACAGCCACGATTATTCTTAGAGGAATGTGGGAACTTCATAGTCAACTTCAAACTGACTCAGGAGGGATATTTCTGATGTGATGAGCAGCTTGGAACCAGTCTGCAAGCTATTTACGGAGTTCTGGGTATGTAAAAATGTTGTTCTCGAACCTTTCCCACAGTCGTCTTGTCTAATGATTTGACAGAGACATGATGGTTGTCATGAACGGAAGTGTCATTCTTTCAGCAGTGCAACCCTTTAATTTTTATACACCACCCTTCACCTTTTTTTACCAAATAAATAAGGGTTACGTAAAGAAAATGAGAAGGAAAAAGAGCATATTGCCTTAATAAGCAAAGCTAATGTACGATCACACGCTGACTGAGCTGTCCTTATAATCTTTAATTCAGATCTCTGGCAGACAGCTGTGAGGTGTTTGAGGATTAAAGACATGGTTTCACAGTTGTGGAAGGATCTGGCAATACTGTGCAACTGCATGTCCTGTGAAAAGCGTATAATGTCTTATAAAGCTCTATATAAAACGGCCAGTAAACTTTATTCATTCCTAAGTTTTAGTTCCCCCAGGGCCTAGAGGCAATAATGGCCCATTCTCTCAACTCAATCAAACTGTCTGGGCCAAAAAAAAAAAAAAAAGGTACAGCACACGTTTAGTTAACACCTAGCAATATAAATATGCACTTACTTTAAAGGTGGAATTTCCCTGCTCCTTTAATATACATTCACAATGCAAAGCTCCTTCACAGTTCATCCAGAACATTAAAGATAACTAAGCAACAAAGCTGGGTCATTCAGAAATAGTCCAAGCATAAGATGTCACAACTATGAGGAAATTAGCATTACAACCGTGTCAATGTATTTTCAGCATTATCATTACAGTTGTCACGATAACAGATTTTTTACTACATGATTATCATGGCCAAAAAAATAGCAAAAAATACAAGCAGATGATATTCTTTGCTAGCATGGCACATTATGCCTTTGAGGGTGGATGTGTGTGAAGGTACATTGTCATGACTTTTATATTATATTTTTATTATGTTTATAGTATGTTGATTTTTCTATGGATTGTTTTAAGTATGGATTACTGAATTACCTGTCTGCACAACTAATTTACCTTCGGGTATTAATAAAGAAACCTTGAAAATAATTAATGATAATGTTAAGCCAAAGGCCCAGACGGTGTCTCTCCAGCCTGCCTCAAAGCTTGTGCTGTCCAGCTGTCATTCATCTTCACACTGATTTTCAACAGATCACTGGAGCTGTGTGAAGTCCCCTCCTGCTTCAAACACTCCACTATCAGCCCTGTATCCAAGAAACCAAAAATCACGGGTCTAAATGACTACAGACCTGTTGCTTTAACGTCTGTGGTGATGAAGTCATTTGAGAGACTGGTGTTAGCCTAATTGAAGGACATTACGGGACCCTTTCTGGACTCCCTGCAGTTTGCTTACCGAGCAAACAGGTTTGTGGATGATGCAGTCAACATGGGACTGCATTACATCCTCCAACATCTGGACAAACCAGGGACTTATGTGAGGATCCTGTTTGTGGACTTCAGCTCCGCTTTCAACACCATCATCCCGGATACCCTCCTGATTAAACTGACACAGCTCTCTGTACCCACCTCCATCTGTCAGTGGATCATAAGCGTCCTGACAGACAGGCAGCAGCTACTGAGGCTGGGAAAACTCACATCCAACACCTGCACCATCAGCACTGGAGCTCCTCGGGGGTCTGTACTCTCCCCACTGCTCTTTTCCCCCTACACAAAAGACTGCACCCTCTAAAGACCCCTCTGTCAAGCTCCTGAAGCTTTCAGAAGACACCACAGTCATCGGCCTCATCCAGGATGGTGAGGAGTCTGCTTACAGACAAAATGTTGAGCAACTGGCTGTCTGGTGCAGTCACAATAACCTGGAGCTTCACATGCTCAAAACTATGAAGATGATTGTGGACTTTAGAAGAAACCCCCCTGCACTCCCCCCACTCACCATCATGAACAGCACTGTGGCAACAGTGGAGTCATTCAGATTCCCGGGCACCACCAACTCACGGCACCTGAAGTGGGATAATCACATTGACTTCATTGTGAAAAAGGCCCAGCAGAGGTTGTACT
>NW_015505960.1:141423-169730 GCF_001515645.1 Sinocyclocheilus grahami
CCCTCCTGATTAAACTGACACAGCTCTCTGTACCCACCTCCATCTGTCAGTGGATCATAAGCGTCCTGACAGACAGGCAGCAGCTACTGAGGCTGGGAAAACTCACATCCAACACCTGCACCATCAGCACTGGAGCTCCTCGGGGGTCTGTACTCTCCCCACTGCTCTTTTCCCCCTACACAAAAGACTGCACCCTCTAAAGACCCCTCTGTCAAGCTCCTGAAGCTTTCAGAAGACACCACAGTCATCGGCCTCATCCAGGATGGTGAGGAGTCTGCTTACAGACAAAATGTTGAGCAACTGGCTGTCTGGTGCAGTCACAATAACCTGGAGCTTCACATGCTCAAAACTATGAAGATGATTGTGGACTTTAGAAGAACCCCCCCTGCACTCCCCCCACTCACCATCATGAACAGCACTGTGGCAACAGTGGAGTCATTCAGATTCCCGGGCACCACCAACTCACGGCACCTGAAGTGGGATAATCACATTGACTTCATTGTGAAAAAGGCCCAGCAGAGGTTGTACTTCCTTCATCAACTGAAAAAGTTCAACATTCCACAGGCACAGATGACAGTTTTCCTCAGCTGTTATTGAGTCGGTTCTGTGTTCTTCTATAACTGTCTGGTTTGGGTCAGCCAGCAAATCAGATATAAGAAGACTGCAACGGACTGTTAGGACAGCTGAAAGGATAATTGGCGTGCACCTACACAACCTTCAGGACTTGTACAACTCTAGAGTGAAGAAACGGCAGGTAACATCATCACAGTCCCTTCTCACACCGGCCACAACGTGTTTGCACATCTCCCCTCAGGAAGACGTTACAGATCTCTGGGCACTAGAACATCTAGGCATAAAAACAGTTTTTCCCCCATGCCATCTCCAGCTTAAACAGCTAACACAGAAATTACCACCTGTCTTCTGCAATTAATTTCTTAAATAACTATTGCCTCTCTCTCAAGTATTATGTAAATACATATACATATTTTTATTTATACAGCTGTATATACAGTAAATAATGCACAGATCTGTACATATATCTTCTGTTCCAGATGTATACCACATTATTATTATTTTTCCCCTTAGTCTTACTTATTTAAATGTTCTTTCTGTTCTCAATGTCATATATGTATGTTTGTACTAAGAGCTCCTAAAAAAAACTACAAATTCCTTGTGTGTTTGCACACACTTAGCGAATAAAGCTCATTCTGATTATGTTCTCGCAATGTCTATAGAAATTTAAATAAATAAATAAATAATGCAATCAGCTAAATTCATCTTTAACTTTTGCTTATTTTGTGTTGTCTCTCTTTTGGCCTCACTTGGCTCATCGCCTGCCCCCATTAGCGACAGTGCAAAGTACAGTATGCCTGTACATAGTTATCAAATTTGAGTGTAGAAAATGACTACAGACCTGTTGCTTTAACGTCTGTGGTGATGAAGTCATTTGAGAGACTGGTGTTAGCCTAATTGAAGGACATTACGGGACCCTTTCTGGACTCCCTGCAGTTTGCTTACCGAGCAAACAGGTTTGTGGATGATGCAGTCAACATGGGACTGCATTACATCCTCCAACATCTGGACAAACCAGGGACTTATGTGAGGATCCTGTTTGTGGACTTCAGCTCCGCTTTCAACACCATCATCCCGGATACCCTCCTGATTAAACTGACACAGCTCTCTGTACCCACCTCCATCTGTCAGTGGATCATAAGCGTCCTGACAGACAGGCAGCAGCTACTGAGGCTGGGAAAACTCACATCCAACACCTGCACCATCAGCACTGGAGCTCCTCGGGGGTCTGTACTCTCCCCACTGCTCTTTTCCCCCTACACAAAAGACTGCACCCTCTAAAGACCCCTCTGTCAAGCTCCTGAAGCTTTCAGAAGACACCACAGTCATCGGCCTCATCCAGGATGGTGAGGAGTCTGCTTACAGACAAAATGTTGAGCAACTGGCTGTCTGGTGCAGTCACAATAACCTGGAGCTTCACATGCTCAAAACTATGAAGATGATTGTGGACTTTAGAAGAAACCCCCCTGCACTCCCCCCACTCACCATCATGAACAGCACTGTGGCAACAGTGGAGTCATTCAGATTCCCGGGCACCACCAACTCACGGCACCTGAAGTGGGATAATCACATTGACTTCATTGTGAAAAAGGCCCAGCAGAGGTTGTACTTCCTTCATCAACTGAAAAAGTTCAACATTCCACAGGCACAGATGACAGTTTTCCTCAGCTGTTATTGAGTCGGTTCTGTGTTCTTCTATAACTGTCTGGTTTGGGTCAGCCAGCAAATCAGATATAAGAAGACTGCAACGGACTGTTAGGACAGCTGAAAGGATAATTGGCGTGCACCTACACAACCTTCAGGACTTGTACAACTCTAGAGTGAAGAAACGGCAGGTAACATCATCACAGTCCCTTCTCACACCGGCCACAACGTGTTTGCACATCTCCCCTCAGGAAGACGTTACAGATCTCTGGGCACTAGAACATCTAGGCATAAAAACAGTTTTTCCCCCATGCCATCTCCAGCTTAAACAGCTAACACAGAAATTACCACCTGTCTTCTGCAATTAATTTCTTAAATAACTATTGCCTCTCTCTCAAGTATTATGTAAATACATATACATATTTTTATTTATACAGCTGTATATACAGTAAATAATGCACAGATCTGTACATATATCTTCTGTTCCAGATGTATACCACATTATTATTATTTTTCCCCTTAGTCTTACTTATTTAAATGTTCTTTCTGTTCTCAATGTCATATATGTATGTTTGTACTAAGAGCTCCTAAAAAAAACTACAAATTCCTTGTGTGTTTGCACACACTTAGCGAATAAAGCTCATTCTGATTATGTTCTCGCAATGTCTATAGAAATTTAAATAAATAAATAAATAATGCAATCAGCTAAATTCATCTTTAACTTTTGCTTATTTTGTGTTGTCTCTCTTTTGGCCTCACTTGGCTCATCGCCTGCCCCCATTAGCGACAGTGCAAAGTACAGTATGCCTGTACATAGTTATCAAATTTGAGTGTAGAAAATGCAAACAAATTGTTTTTCGTGAAAGAAACCTTAATAACATTACACACTATGTAGCCAAAAGTATGTGGACAACCCCTTAAACAGGTCTAACATGCTATTTTGGCTACGCCTACTTACTAGCAGGTGCATAAAAACATGTGTCCAAAAAGTAATGCATTTGATGAAGAACCTACTTCTCGACCATTAATAAAGTAATGTAAGCATCCATGTGTGCAGTATGAATACAATGTGAACATATTAGTTCCATCATTTGGAAATTTTCATATGACCTACAATAACTGGCAGAAGCAGTAGGTCAGCCAGGTATTTTTCACTTACTTTATGAAATCCCGTATCAGAAATCATGAAATCCCATTTACTTTTTAGTTAACGTATTGCTTTGACTAGTAGTAGAAAGACAAACATATGTAGTGATGAAAGTCAAAATATTAAATGTCACAGATGTATACATTTACTTGTATGCATTGAGTAAACGTATACATTTACTCATTTTCACCTCAGATTTGGAGCCAATTTACAGGGGTGTAAAAATTACTTTAGAAAGCTGGTAGCATCATTTTATTTTTACACAGAGATTGGTAGGTCTAAATCTCTTGACTTTACAAATCTTTGTTTCATTATATGCTAATGGTGACAGTTTAAAAAATGGCAAAAAGCACTTCTTGTGTTTTTTGCCTCAAGTTTGCATGCCTGTAACTCAAGAAGTATTAAAGATATCTTAATATCCTTTTAGATTCTGGTTCTTAACAAACATTCCTTTTGGTATCTTCATTTTAAAGATATATGGAGATCTTAATGCGGCTCCATTAGTAAACTGGACATTTTCAGTGGTCAAAAACCAAATGTGGGTCATTTTGCATACAGCTGGTATTTTTTTTCTTTTAAAGATAAATATCTGAAGAACAAATAATGTTAAAACTAGAAATGTATCTTGTGATTTTCTATCAACACAATTGCATTGAACATACCTGTCTGAGTGCCATAAATATTATTTTCCAAAGTTTGCATGCCTGTAACTCTAAAAGTGTTCAATCTATGTTAATATCCTTCTAGATTCTCATTCTTAATAAACTTTCCATTTGAAATCTTAATTGTCAAGGCTCCATAAGTTTAATTCCCATAGATATTGGCATTTCAAAGCAGCTCCATGTTCAAATTGTTGAATTTGACCCATTTTCAGTGATCGAAAACCAAATGTAGTTCACTTTGCACACAGCTGATACTTACTGTATTTAAAGAGGGATGTATGAAGAACAAATAATGTTTAAACTAGAAATGTACTTGTATCAAAAGAATTGCATAAATCATAACTCTCTACCAAAAATCTAAAATGACATTAAGATATCTTTAACAATTCTTGAATTAAAGAATTGTAAACTGTTTTTGGCACTCAGAGAGCTGTGTTGTATTCAATTGTTTTGATAGAGGGAAACAAGATGCACTTCTAGTTTTAGTATGATTTGTTCTTCAGACATTCCTCTTTAAACACAATAATTATCAGCTGTTTAAAAAGTTACCTACATTTAGTTATTGATAATAGAAAATGGGTAAAATTCAAAAATTTGGACATGGAGTCACATTGGGGTCCCAATATCTATGGGACTGAACCATATAGGTCCTTAAAAATTAAGATTCCAAAAGAAACCTTTAAGAATGAGAATCTAGAAAGATATTAGGATAGCTTGAATACTTTTAGAGTTACAGGCATGACAACTTTAGAAAAATAATATTTATGGCACTCAGACAGGTATGCGCAATTGAGCTGATAGAAAAAAAAGAGATGCATTTCCAGTTTTAACATTATTTGTTCTTTAGATATTCCTCTTTAAAATAAAAAAAAATATCAGCTGTATGTTGACCATTGTATGTTGGTTTTGACCACTAAAAATGTGAACAATTTACCAATTTACCAACAATGCCGCAGTGCACAAAGCGAGGTCCATAAAGAAAGATTTACGGAGTATGCTGTGGAAGAACTTGACTGACCTGCACAAATCCCAGACCTGCACACCTTTGGGATGAATTACCCCATCGCCCAGCATCTGCATTTGACCTCACTGATGCTTGTGTCTCAATGGGAGCGAATCCCCACAGCCATGTTCCAACTAGCGGAAAGCCTTCCCAGAAGAGTAAAAGCAGTTTTAGTAGCAAAGGGAGGACACACTTTTTGAATTGTTCAATGTTCAGCAAGCACATATCAAAAAGTGGGCATACAAAAGTACAGATTATACCACCCTTTAATACTGTATTACAACTGTTGCATAATATTACACAGTGACACAGTCATTCAGTCAACCCACACACATTTTCCCCTCAGTGTGGCTCTGCACTCACAGTTTGAGGTTACTGTGCTACTGTCGCTGTTGTAAGCTTGAGGAATTTTAAAACCAGCCAAACAGCAGCACAAGTGCCCAGCAGAAAGACTAGTCACGCTGAGACTACACTGACCCAGTCAGCCCTCGTCGCCGTCATCACCTCTCCTGTCACAGGTGTTGTTCAATTAGGAAAAGTAATGATGAAGCAGGCCTTTACCACCCACATCAGTCTGAGACTGCTGATTCAATATCTGGACTGCAGACCCAACCAATTTGCCATTCTAGTCATTCTAACTGGGCTTACTTTGGGTTGTGAAATCCTCATGCCAAACAAAGACCTACAGCAGTGCGAAAGAAAAAAAAACTCAACTGAAGTAAGGAAAAAAGAAAGGAAGCAAAGCTTAAAGGCTGAGGGGACATCTAGCTGGCCTGGGCACTGGGAGTACGAGCGAATTCTGCAGATTTGTCGCACATGAGACATGGAGGGAGACAGGGAGGGAGGCAGTGGCGGATATGGAGGAAGAAAGGAAGGGAGGGAGGCAAACAGGACCACGTGAGGAGCCAAGAATTGCTGGAGGGCAAAAATCTGGCCATATTTCATCAGCTTCCACTGCAGTGATCACAGATCACAGTCTCCCACGTAGAAGCAAAATGTCCAATGGATGCTGATAATGTTTGGACTTCACAGTGCTATTTACAACTGTGACAGCCTGTTTAACAATTTTTTGTCATTTAACAGTGTTAGTGTAGTAATTAATGTCAAAATATATTAATATATTCAGCTACTGACGGGAAAAAATGTAACCAACAATTTTTGCATTACAGCAGCACTGATTTAGACTGAAGGGCAAGAATTGTATTTTTTCTAGGTACAGGTGTGCAGTATGATCAAGATCTTCTATCACAGGAAAGTCACAGCTTGACAAAACATAAAAATAACATGTTTTTGTACATTTATGTATATGTATTTTTGAACCTTTTCATATTTGTGCCTTATTCATATTATGTGTGTGTATGTAATAGATCTATATCTAACAGTAAAGATATGTATAATGTTTATATTTTAAATGCTCTTCTTTTGAACTTTCTATTAAAGAATCCTGAAAAATAAAATATATTTGGGTTTCCAAAAAACTATTAACGACTACAACTTTTTTCAATATTGATAATAATATAATAAGAAATGTTTATTTAGCAGAAATCAGCAGAATGATTTCTGAAACATAATGACACTGAAGACTGGAGTAATGGCTGCTGAAGGCACATATAAACAATATATTCAAATAGAGATCTTATAGATTGAGCGATCTATCTATCTATCTATCTATCTATCTATCTATCTATCTATCTATCTATTTATCTAAAAGCAATAAGGGACAGACCCCAAAATTTTGAACAGTGGTGTCTAATTGATATATTTGTGTGTGTGTGTGTGTGTGTGTGTAAAAGGCTCAGCAGTCTAATTATGTAATATATATATACATACATACATATATATATATATATATATAAAATAAAACCGATAGATTCAACTCTAAATTCTGACTGGTCACATTTGAATTTGTTAAATTCTGTAATAATGCAGCAAGCTGCAATGTTGTGATGTATAAACAACTAAACGTCACACTGTGCCTAAAAACATCTTAAACCCTGTATAATTGACAGTTATTTTTGTCCATGAGACTGTTTCTTTAAACAGTTGTATATGCAAGGAATAATTGACGACGGGCTGTTGAATTATTAGAAAATACCCGAGGTGGTGATGTGGCCATGATGTGAAGCATTGTTTTCTAATAATTCAATGGACCAGAGTCAATTATTACGCATATACTATGCTTACCACACCTCAAATATTGTTCAAATGTTGTATTTAAAGACATTTGTCAGGTTTTAGTCCTCAAAACGCTCTTGTGAGTAGGATTAAGTTCTTACGCATCTCATCCCATGCCTCCGTCATTTTAGACCTAGCAACAGAGGCTTGAGCCGTTGATAGCAGACTAATGCAGTTAATAATGAAGTTATTAGAGAGAGCGAGAGAGAGAGAGAGAGATAGCATGTGTGAATTACCTCTCCGAGTCTGTGCGTCTCTCAACAGTGTCTCTACTAATAGCGAAACGGTAAGTTCATCTGCTGCAACAACAACACCGTTATTACCTCACTAGTAAGAAATGTCATGCAGCTTTTAAGTTGTTAAACTATTTTACTGATAAAAACATTAGAGCAGCACTGACAACAAGTTTCTGTGTGGGTGTGTTTCCGTACTGTGTGTGTGTGCGTTTGTATGAGAGTATGTGCTTTCCGCACATGATAAAACAATTTTGTGACAAAAACATGAAAATAATTGGTTATTTTCATTGTATTGTTAACATATGTATCTGCTTGGTCAGTGTCGTTGTGGGTTTCGGTTCTTTTGCTGTTGTAAGCTATAAGAACCTTTGAAATAACTGAAATCATTTGGTGAAGGACATGTAATGTGGTCAAGACCTGCCGTCACATGCTCACCTTTTGCCAGTTTTTGGCAAGCCACACAGCTTGAACACTCCTTTAGGCAAGCAAGGAGAGCACTCATTTGTTATTAATTGGCCCTGCTTTTATCTACTGCTTCATATGAAGTCCTTGACAAACTTGACAGAATTTGCACAGGTTCACCTGGAACTAATGAGATTTCTTAATGGGATTTAGGTTTGTGTGACATTTGTAAACTCAAGCAGCCTAATTACCAACCGAATAAGGACTGTTTGAACCTGAACGAACATCAAAACATTTTTAAGTTTTAAATTGAAGCAAGATGTTTGTGCAGAATATTTCATTTCTTCATTCCTGGGTAAAAGAAAATGTCATTTCATCATCTCCTGGCTTACACATGCACTTCCACCCACTATAATCTGTGGTACAGCACGTCAAATCATTGATTAGCTAATGCAGTAACAGCATTAGCGGGCACCAACAGCGACACTGCAAACGTTGTTCCTTGAGCTGCAGTGAAAAACAGCTTCGTGAAGTAGTGGTTCCTACAGATATGGCATGACTGAGGACCCCCCACATCGGCCCTGAAGGCACAATGTTCTTTCTTCTGAAAGCAAGCAACTTATTTATATTCACTACACATTGCCCTTTAAAAGAAAGATCTCCTCCAATTGCAGGCACTGTGATCAACAACCGCACCAGGATGGCAACATCCCTTAAAATGTTCTTTTATTTCTTCAGAGGGAGGGCCTAATAGCATGAGATGGCTGTACTTTGCCACTGTTAAAACATCCTCTTTGAGTTTGAAGTTGACCCTTTGTCATG
Organism: Sinocyclocheilus grahami; assembly: GCF_001515645.1. Classification (NCBI taxonomy): domain Eukaryota; kingdom Metazoa; phylum Chordata; class Actinopteri; order Cypriniformes; family Cyprinidae; genus Sinocyclocheilus; species Sinocyclocheilus grahami. The sequence goes on from NW_015505960.1 coordinate 150,088, forward strand.
TGAGATAAATTGCCTCTCCCCAGGCAACCAGCCTGACCCATCTGTCAACCAATCAGGGAAAGAGACACTGCTTGTATCCTCCAGACTCTTTAGTTTGGTACCTACTGTGTCCATTCATCACTTACACCCTTCATTGTCATCATATACAGTCATCATAAAGCGATAGCTCTGAGAATCACGAGCAGGAACATCTCCCAGACAGCAGGGATGAGGAAAAATCACAAATGGATGACGTTTGCAGCATCTTGTTTTCAGCGTGTTTGTTTTGGAACGGCTGGCTGTATCGTGTTCTTGCTTTAATAAGACTGCGGCTATGAGGACTGACTCAGGAGACTGTAACCTGTATTTCCTACTCTTGTTTCTAGCCCGTCATTTTATGCCTGCCAGCTGCACAGGATTAGTGTCTTGACAAAAGGAATGCTTATTAATAAAAAAATTGTCTGTAGCTGCAGGAAAATTAAGCAGATGCGAGAAGCATATTTTGTTAGTCTAAAAAAGCCCTGTGAGGCTATTAATTAGTCGACTAGGAGCATTTGCTAGGACAGAAACAAATAGATTAGCTGGGAAAATGCCTCTTGCCTTTTCGAGTAGAATTATCATTATCACAACCACTTTCAAAGGCTTAGGCTGTGATGGTAGAAATGTGCCAACCGGATTCAGCTTTACCGTTTATATTGTGATAGATGTGTTTGCATGGCTATCAGTGGGCTGGACTGCTTTATGTTATTTACGTATAAAAGCAGCAAAGAAATGTGGAGTAACTCAAAAATACATAATACAACTAGTCCAAAATAGGTCAAGAATAGGGAGAATAATGTTATTAAACTTCTACTGTGGCCTATAAGTACACTGAGGGCTGTAGATAGTTCACCCAAAAATGACAATTCTGTCATCATTTGCACGTCTTTTCAACTTTCTGATTGTAGAACTCGAGTTATATTTTGAAGAACTGTTTTGTCCATACACTGATGGTCAGTAGAGTCCAAAACCACACTGGACAAAATGAAGAGACAAGTATTTTCTTTAAGGTTTTGCAGAAGAAAGCAAGTAAAAAAAAAAACGACATGAGCATTAACAATCCATTTAAAGTTTGAGTAAATGAGGTATTTACAATAAGACAACTACCCTTTTCTTTGTTCAGCTCAATGTTAATATATAAAACATCCAAACCTTTTAAGAACATGAAAGAGGAGTCATATCTAAATCAGAATTCAATTGAATTCAATTCAAGTGTTGGCGAGAATAATTTCAGGTTAGTTTGTCGTAAGGATGAGGGGAAGCACATGGGTCTAACAATCAAGGCACTGATGCTCCACCAAAGATACTTCCCAGGCCTAATAAATAAAACAAGAGTACAAAACAAAGCAATTTCTTTCCAGATGATTTGGTTTCATAAGGAAGTAGCTCTGAAACCGAACCAGGGCTCTCCGCACAGGTGCAACACTGTGGATTAACAAACAAGACATTCCTAGAGAGCTCACAGCACGTCTCAGGTTTGTTTATGTTTTGTTAAGCCTTGATCTTTATGCCTGGTTCCTGTCTGTCACTTCTGTAACTGGAAGCGGAGGAGACACACTTGTGCTGGCCCAATTTATTGCCCAACTACATCAGTATCAACCACAGATGAAGGCTGTCTGGATTACAAATGGAAACGCATGACTGAGTGGCACTATTGTCAAAATATGCGATTGGACAGTGCCTGACACATGACATTATGAGCACATCTGACCTTCCATCTCTCCTGCCTTATATATATATATATATATATATATTCAGCGTATGAATCATTAAAGAGTGAAATCTAAACAAGTTGATCAACTTAAAATGAATTAACAATTTTGGCGTAACTCATATTTTAAAAGTCAAAACATTTCTATAAATAAAACTCCCGTTCTGGTGTTCCTCATATCCAAGTTTCTGTCAAGCATGCTAGATTAAAGTCAAGTCGCATTGCAAACCCTCAGGACATTGATGACTCCCAAATGATGTTGCCTTTGTTCTTATGGTTTCATGAAAGGAAAATAAGGGAAGGGATCAGACCTCAAAGGAATATTTCAGACATATATCCTCTGTACTGATGACTGTCAATGTAATAATCTTAGGCACACTACATTGCCATAATAATGTTCTGACTCAAAAACAGCCTGTGCACAACTGTTCTTTTTTTATTATTAGCTTAATCTTGATGAGATACAAAACAGAGCTTTTTTATTAAACGAGAGACAGCTGTGATAGGATAGCTGATCAAAAAGAGAACAAATAAATAGGCTAAATAAACCCAGAGACATAAATGTATTTTTATGAATGCAGACTGGCATCAGATAAGCAGCTATACAAATGTCATTATTTTACCATGTTCATTTGAAACTGCAGAGGACAAACGGTGAGCAATACTGACATTAACTTGAACAGGTGCTGATCTCTCAACAGAAACAGCCAGATGAAAAATACACCTTAAATAGATAACTTTAAAATATTTCCATTGCTGGAAAAAAAAATCAGATTAGACTAGATAATATCTATATATATATACACACACACACACACACACACACACACACACACATATCCATATATATATAATATTTTTAAAAGACACTTTTTTTACAGGGTAAAATTAACACACACACACACACACACACATACATATATATATATATATATACATATATATAACTGATGCTTTAGTAAACTCTTATGGCGACTTCTGCATCTTTTGTGCGCCTAATAAAAACACCAAATGTGGTGACTTAACTAAACGTTTGAAGACGCCTCTGAAACGGTGCTTAGGCTATATTATTCGCATAATTACTGTTTATTGTAACATGTGTACTTTTCAAGACACATTTTGGCTTAAATAGAGGGGCAAAACTCCCAACTCCCCTAATTTGCTCCCTGATTTTACCACGACACGGGGGAGAAGAAAATAACGTAATTCTGGTAGAGCAAGCTCAAAAATGCATTTCACATTGTTTTTTAAAGTGGGCATCTTTTGTCACGGTTGGCCTCAAGCTTTAGTCGTGCTCCCACCTTGTGGGCAGTTGCTATGCTTGAATTATAAGTGTATGCTGTGTTCAGAAACAGAAGGCATTGAGTAGGCTAGCTATCGAGTCCAAAAAAAAGCGCATTGGACACTTCCGTTGCCCACCAAGGCTGGAGACAGCAAGAAAACGAGAAACTTCAAGCTTCGGTTGATTTTCAGCTCTGCGCTTTAGTGTATGCGCGCTGAATGACCAATTATAGATTTATCAAATCCACTGCAGCCCAACATTCAAACATCTAGGCTAAAACCTGCTGCAGTCATTCACAACATCCAAACATAAATTAGCAAACAAGTAGGCTATGGCTTGAACAAACAAGCGGACTTACCATCTGCAATGAACATGTACAGCAACAGAGTTTCCATCCAAGAGCGTATAACGGACATCGCCGTTTCCACGAATAAATCCCGTTTGTGATGATAAACAACAGCGCTCCTCCAAAATATCTCCCGACCGACGTCTACAGTCCAGTGACGGACTCCCAGCGAGAATCTGTTGGATTGCGATGCTGGTGAACTTTATCTACAGCTGTCACGTCCATTATACCAAACAAGTGAAGAGTTCAATAATAAACGAGCGTGTCAACCAGCGACCGAAAGCGCAATGAAGAGCTTTCAGAGAGAAAAGTTACAGGTACCCGGCTCAGCTGTCTCGATTCCCACGCGTGTCTCTCTCTCTCAGCAATCCACACGACACGGCATATAGTCGTTTTCCGCTATCGTAACCTTGACATTTGGTCAAATTGTATTTTATGGATGAGATCCGGATCTTCGAGATGTTAAACTAGATCGTGGCCCATTGATGCATGGAAATAAACGTTTACTTGTCCGTTCCGATGAAAAAGTGTCTTCTTCTTCTTTGATGAAGTCCGAAAGATGACTTGAAATTCTTCTCAGAAAGGAAATGAAGTCCCGGATAACCCTTCCTGGTAAACTATTAGGCTACATATGATAAACCACTGCCTTTACGATTCATATCATTGTATGAAGCGTATCTCACCCATGTTTTAATCTCCGAGGATTTGCGGGAGATATAAACGCTATATTCTTCTAAACAATGCAGCGGTCCGTTCTGTAAAACAAGAGGCAGGAGATGCTCGGCTTCACTGTTGAGCTTCGCCAAAGTAGAGATTTATTGAAGACCACCCCCTCCTCACAGGTCACACAACCGAACTTTGCGTTTCAACAAACGGGCTGTGAGTTGCGTGAAGTGCGCGTCGCGTTCCGCCGGGTTTGCAGCTGAAGTAGCTAGCAGGTGAATCCCTGAAGCCTCCAAATCACTTCGGTTCACGGCGGTCACGTGACAAGAGTCTTTGCTCTGACGTTTCCACGCGTCCGTCACGAACCGGTGCATCTCACGAAAATATGACAGGGTCACATTTCACCCTGAGATCAAAAAATGAGACGATGATCAACACAGTTCAGCTCCAAATTCCCATTACTGTAACAGCATCAAACATGTTCCTTTAGAGCTGTTTTGTGTTCCCATTTTTCTCAATGGCAATTTTCTCATTTGATTTTTAGGGAGCAACTAAAAAGATGTTTTCGCGATGTCATATATAGGCTAACATTTGCATATCTGTTTGCTACAAATAACATAGTTTATAAAAACTCTATAGCTTAGCCAGATCTAAACTGTAAATTATGATGGGTGGTAGCATTGATGGAAAACATAGCTATAGAACCTTTAAATGTTGTCAATCAAATCTTAAACATTTGAATTGAAAATGGTTGGAACAAATAGCCTACATGGCAAATAGCAAATTCAATTAGAGAGAGAGAGAGATATAAAAGCAACACAATCCAGTTTGTGCAATTTCTGTGGGTTCAGTGGAAGTACATTAAAGTGCTAAAATCCTTGGCTGGTCAGTCATATTTCAAGTCTTGTAAACATGTAAATGAAAAGCTGGCCATATCAAATTAAGCAAGACTTATAAATGTTCAATTATAGCCTACTTTATCATCTCAAACATGATTTATATAGTAAAAGGACTGTAATACAATTGTTTATATATATCCTCCTGAGAACCAGAAATAAAAAGCTTTGTGAATTTAGTATTTTTATAATACTTTCATCCTTCCTAGCCATTTAGATCTAAGGTTACACCCTGACATGAGCATCCTTCATCTACTGTCACGTCGAAAAGCAATGGGAAATTATGGACGTCACTTCTGAAACTTGAAATTGTTAGTTGAAGGTAACATGCAGCTGGTCTCTTATGGTTTACAAACACAGTCTAAATAAAGAAGACAACCCTCTTTGCTCTCAGAGACTTTACATTATGGTGTAATATATTAATGAGCCAAGCAAATAGGTGCCAAGCTGTCAGCATTCGTTCTAGCAGCAACACTTGGAGAGGCCCCGTGTCACTGAATACACACACACACACACACACATGAATATTAAAATGATTTCTGAAGGATCATGTGACACTGAAGTCTGGAGTAATGGCTGCTGAAAATTCAGCCTTTCCATCACACAAATAAATGTAATACTTTCATCCTTCCTAGCCATTTAGATCTAAGGTTACACCCTGACATGAGCATCCTTCATCTACTGTCACGTCGAAAAGCAATGGGAAATTATGGACGTCACTTCTGAAACTTGAAATTGTTAGTTGAAGGTAACATGCAGCTGGTCTCTTACGGTTTACAAACACAGTCTAAATAAAGAAGACAACCCTCTTTGCTCTCAGAGACTTTACATTATGGTGTAATATATTAATGAGCCAAGCAAATAGGTGCCAAGCTGTCAGCATTCGTTCTAGCAGCAACACTTGGAGAGGCCCCGTGTCACTGAATACACACACACACACACATGAATATTAAAATGATTTCTGAAGGATCATGTGACACTGAAGACTGGAGTAATGGCTGCTGAAAATTCAGCCTTTCCATCACACAAATAAATGACATTTTAAAATTCCAATAGAAAACAGTCATTTTAAATTGTAATAATATTTCAAAAAATGCTGTTTTTACTGTATTTTACTGTATTTTGATTAGCCGTGCTGACCACAAGAGACTTTTTCAAAAGATTTACAAATCTTAATGTCTATATATAAACATTTATTTGATATACTGTATATATATATATATATATAGAGAGAGAGAGAGAGAGAGAGAGAGAGAGAGAGAGAGATAAAAATTAAAGAGAAAACTAAAATGTGAAAATTCAGCCTTTCCATCACACAAATAAATGACATTTTAAAATTCCAATAGAAAACAGTCATTTTAAATTGTAATAATATTTCAAAATATTGCTGTTTTTACTGTATTTTACTGTATTTTGATTAGCCGTGCTGACCACAAGAGACTTTTTCAAAAGATTTACAAATCTTAATGTCTATATAAACATTTATTTGATATACTGTATATATATATATATATAGAGAGAGAGAGAGAGAGAGAGAGAGAGAGAGAGAGAGAAAGAGAGAGATTGCTTGATGTTTAAAAAAAAATCCATAAATATCTGTTACTTTGCAGAGGCAAAGTACACAACTCCATTACTTAAATAAAAGTACAGAAGTACTTGCTTTTAAAAGTACTTAAGTACCAAAAGTAAATTTCTTATTTTTTTCCCTTAGTTTTATTATTATTGTATGTAATACTTGCAATACCTCTGAAGCAACTTACAATACATTACACCTGCTGAATACACTGACTAGCTTGTAGTATCTTTGGAATAAAGAGCTTTTTTAAGAAATGCTGTCTAATCGCTCTCGCTGTACTTTGATGTCATACACACCTTTTGTGTTTTATTAGGAGATGCACAACAGTTCTTCTGTGGCTTTATAGGTAATACTTTCACTTACACAATTCTTTTTTCTCTTCATTTCCTTCATCTGTGCCAATAATGTTAAAGACCCCAATCATTCAAGAGATTTGCCATGGAGAAATGAATTAAATAGTTTATTAGGTGACCTGCTGATCACCATTTAAACATCTATTAATAATCGCAAGCAACAGTTGGAAATCTGTTTTGAGGATTGATGAATCATACACTGATACTGATTTCTAAACTGAATTGTTGCGTAAGCTGTCAAAAAATGGTTCACAATTCCCAATCAAAATAAAATATGAAAATATAAAGGTTCTTTTACAGAAGCATGAATTCTGATAGCAAAAGCTGTTTCAGTTAGCATAGCATTTTAGGTTAAAGGTTATTTTACAGAAGCATGAATTCTGATAGCAAAAGCTGTTTCAGTTAGCATAGCATTTTAGGTCACAAAGTATATAAACACTATTATGTTTCATGCATATGCTTAGCCCACATCAAAACCTTTTGTCTTCAATGTGGGCTACAATGGCCTCAGGACTGAGGGAATTCCATTTTTGTTCCTGAATAATATTAGTTTCCCATATGTGCATAAGGCACACCATTTGCTCTCACTCAGCAGCTTCCAAAAATAATTTGCATAACAGTCAGTGGATCCTATTTTTATACAGTATAGTTGGCATGATTTTTGTAGGTTCCGCCAACTTTTGATGCGGTGCTTGCAATGGCTGAAATCAAACTGATATTCGAGCAAAGAGAAACAAGAGTCCCTAAGCAAGCAAGAGATATCTTTAAGAGTTAAAGGGATAGTTCACCCAAAATGAAGAAGATTCATCATTCGTTCCTCATGTCATTCCAACCCTGAATGAGTTACTTTTTTCTGCGGAACACAAAAGGAGATATGTCGTGCAACTAAACCAAAATGTTTTGGTGAGCATTAATTGGGTTACTTGTCAGACTTCAAAAAATTTACAAATCATATTTTTTCTCTTAATTTCCTTCATGTGTGCCAATAATGTTAAAGACCCCAATCATTCAAGAGATTTGCCATGGAGAAATGAATTAAATAGTTTATTAGGTGACCTGCTGATCACCATTTAAACATCTATTAATAATCGCAAGCAACAGTTGGAAATCTGTTTTGAGGATTGATGAATCATACACTGATACTGATTTCTAAACTGAATTGTTGCGTAAGCTGTCAAAAAATGGTTCACAATTCCCAATCAAAATAAAATATGAAAATATAAAGGTTCTTTTACAGAAGCATGAATTCTGATAGCAAAAGCTGTTTCAGTTAGCATAGCATTTTAGGTCACAAAGGATATAAACACTATTATGTTTCATGCATATGCTTAGCCCACATCAAAACCTTTTGTCTTCAATGTGGGCTACAATGGCCTCAAGACTGAGGGAATTCCATTTTTGTTCCTGAATAATATTAGTTTCCCATATGTGCATAAGGCACAGCATTTGCTCTCACTCAGCAGCTTCCAAAAATAATTTGCATAACAGTCAGTGGATCCTATTTTTATACAGTATAGTTGGCATGATTTTTGTAGGTTCCGCCAACTTTTGATGCGGTGCTTGCAATGGCTGAAATCAAACTGATATTCGAGCAAAGAGAAACAAGAGTCCCTAAGCAAGCAAGAGATATCTTTAAGAGTTAAAGGGATAGTTCACCCAAAATGAAGAAGATTCATCATTCGTTCCTCATGTCATTCCAACCCTGAATGAGTTACTTTTTTCTGCGGAACACAAAAGGAGATATGTCGTGCAACTAAACCAAAATGTTTTGGTGAGCATTAATTGGGTTACTTGTCAGACTTCAAAAAATTTACAAATCATGGGAGCCCATCTGTAACTTCAACAGCCCAATTGTTTGGTCTTTTAAGAACAACAGTTTTTATGATTATGACTGCAAAGACGAAGCATGGCAAAATGATCAGCGAAGAAGAATATTGGGTGAAAACTGAAATTCAATAACAGATGCCATCAAACACTAAGGAGGATTGTGTCCAAACAATACAGAACTACAGCTGCAAAGTGACAGCAAACCTCAATATTCTCCTTGAAGACCATGTTTAATCAAAAACCAATCTAAAAGCCAACATCCATGAAAGAGCAAAACTGTAATTACAGGCACCAGTGCTAAAATGTTGGTGCATCAGTCGGAATTGGAGCACCAATATGAACTTCAACACCTGCCCTGGCCAGACAAATCACCTGACTTAAATTTCATCAAACAACTGTGGGCAGTTTTGGAGAGAAAAGTGAGAAATAGATTCTCTCCTCCAACATCTCTGAAGCAACTGGCAGATGTTCCACTGTATACTATTCAAAAGTTGTATGAGTCCATTCTAAGAAGTTGTATTAAAGGCAAATGTGGGTAAACACCTTAATAAAGAAATACTGCATGTTTCCTAGGTGATTACATTATTTTGTCCAACTGCTGCATTCATATTCATACAATAAATACATACTAATAATGTGGTGTTGGACTGGCTGTCCATCTAGAGTGCTTCCCTGCATACAGCCCAAGACATTGGGATAATCTCCAGTATCACTGTGACCCTACAAAGGATAAGCGGTTTGGAAAATGTATAGATAATAATAATAATAAAAAATGTGTTCTGGATAATTTACATTATGTAGGTGTCTTGTGAATTATTCTTCCCTAAACCATTTACAGCAGAGATGTCAAACTCTGTTCCTGGAAGGCTAAAGCCCTCCAGAGTTTAGCTCCAACTCTAATTAAACACACCTGAACCCGCTGCGTTCCATTTACCTTGGAAGTTGGATATCGGAGCTGGGAATGACATCACACCCAAGTGGGCCTTGTTCTAGTAGAGAAGTCAGAACCATGGTTCACGTCCATAGTTAGTAATACCATTCAATTAAAAACAAATAAAAAGCAGTATTTTGCACAGAAAAAGCCATTGTATCATGTCCACAAATAGAGGTTGGATAGTACTGTACTGTGTGGACCACTGAGTTTATTTAGACACAGACAAACATTAGTGCCAATAAACAATATATTACTACTGTTTCTCTTTTGTTGATGAACTGAGCTGCTGTATTGGATTCTGAAGTTGGAGCTGTTGCGATTCCCACGAGATTCCGAGTCAGAACTCCGACTTGGGAGAGTGTTCCAGTTAAAACTTCCTACTGGGAGCTCGGAATTTCCAACTTCCTAGTACAAATGGAATGCACCAATAAGGTAGGTGGTTGAGCAGGTTGGAGCTAAACTCTGCAGGACTGACTCTCCAGCAAGTGAGTTTGGCACCCCTTATTTACAGTGAATCTCTTGGTTAAGTCTTATGGGCTAAACGTGGTCAGTGGTTTTCATTTGAATTATTTGTAACACTTTATTTTGATAGTCTCTTTTAAACACTCTGTTGAATATGAATAAATGTTGCACCTGCATGTCTACTAACTCTCATTAGAGTATTAGTAGACTGTCCGCTTAATATCTGCTAACTCTTTATTGTGATGGTCTCCCAACAGACATTCTACTAACTATAAGTAACTTTGCAAATATGTCATTCTAAAAAACTTATTCTAACCCTAACCCTACCAGTCTACTAATACACTACGAATACTCTAATGAGAGTTAGTAGATATGTAGGTGCAACGTTACTTGTAGTCAACAGAATGTGTTAAAGGGACCATTAAAATAAAGTGAAACCGAATTATTTAACACCCCATGGTATATTAAGCATCAAATGAATAGAGATCTGGCCACGTAGCTCCACTATCATTGAGATAATGTACTGAAAGTCATGAAGTAATTTGAGAGACTGGTCTTGACCTACCTAAAGGACATGACTGAACCCTTGCTGGATCCTCTTCAGTTTGCATTCAGAGCAAACAGGTCTGTGGATGATGCCGTCAACATGGGACTGCATCACATCCTGCAACCCTTCGACAGACCTGGGAATTATGCAAGGATCTTATTTGTGGACTTCAGTTCGGCCTTCAATACCATCATGCCTGATCTTCTCTCAGCCAAACTGACCCAGCTCTCTGTACCCACCTCCATCTATCAGTGCATCACCAGCTTCCTGACAGACAGGCAACAGCTAGTGAGGTTGGGGAAACTCACATCCAGGACCCTCACTATCAGCACTGGTGCCCCTCAGGGTTACGTTCTCTCCCCACTGCTCTTCTTCCTGTACACAAATGACTGCACATCTAAAGACCCCTCTGTCAGGCTCTGTGTTCATCTATAACTGTTTGGTTTGGTTCAGCTACCAAATCAGACATCAGGAGACTACAACGAACAGTCGGGACTGCTGAGAGGATTACTGGTCACACTGTAATACTCTCTAAGCACCAAATATAAAAACATGATTGCCTTAACTCTACTTTACTCATCAACGGCCTCCAAATGATTGATTAGTAAATGAGTGGACAGATACTGTATAACACATTGACTTTTCTGCAGCATAAGGAACTATGTAAATCAATACCACACGTCTCTGTTTATTTAGAAAAATATTTCTATTGGCATAAGTTTGGTCTCCATTGGTTTTCATTATGCTAACAGCATGCACGATTAGCTTTAATGCTTTAAAATTGCCTCTTTCATAAACAACAATTGTATTAATTAAGCCTAATGCTGTTGTGAGTATCAGTTGTGTTTTTCTGTGACTTGACACAAATGATTCCGAAGAATCCCAGCTTGATTTATTTGTAAGTCGGCCACCCTACATTGATGTGTGGTGTGAATACACATCCCACGTACCCACTAACCCATCCATCATCAGTTCTATCACTCTCTCTTTATTCAATCACTGCAGGTCCCAGACCACACATTTCAAACACATAATTAACTATATTTTATATCACATGGACATGGTTGTTCATCAGGACTTAATCAAATCTAAATCTTTTAGAAAAATAGAAACGGTAGTGGTATTTTTCTGCCAGGATATGACCCCTTAAAGGAATGGTTCAACCAAAAATGATAATTTACCCTCAGGTCATCCAAAGATTAATTTGTTTCTTTATTAAAAGAGATTTTTTATAAATTTAGCATTACATCACTTGCTCACTAACGAATCCTCTGCAGTGAATGGGTGCCGTCAGAATGAGAGTCCAAAAACATCACAATAATCCACATGCAAACGGTAGTGGTATTTTTCTGCCAGGATATGACCCCTTAAAGGAATGGTTCAACCAAAAATGATAATTTACCCTCAGGTCATCCAAAGATTAATTTGTTTCTTTATTAAAAGAGATTTTTATAAATTTAGCATTACATCACTTGCTCACTAACAGATCCTCTGCAGTGAATGGGTGCCGTCAGAATGAGAGTCCAAAAACATCACAATAATCCACATGACACCAGTCAATCAATTAACGACTTATGAAGTGAAAAGCTACGTGTTTGTAAGAAACAAAGGCATCATTAACTTTAAACCATTGCTTCTGGGCAAAATATGAGTCCATAATCCATAATAACACTTCCTCCAGTGAAACTTGTAAACGGTGCTTGATCTGTGTATATTTAGGTGAGATGACTTTTGCACTAGAAAAAGTAATATTATGTATGAAGGACTGACATGTTGTCTTTTTACATCAAAATACACCAACATATTTCTACAGTATAGAACTGTATTGGACTCATTTCACTTGTAAACGGTGCTTGATCTGTGTATATTTAGGCGAGATGACTTTTGCACTAGAAAAAGTAATATTATGTATGAAGGACTGACACATTTTATCCAGAAGCAATGGTTAATGATGGACGTCTTGATGGATTTGTTTAATTCAAATGTCACAACTAGAGTCATGTGGATTACATGTGGATTATCGTGATGTTTTTATCAGCTGTTTGGACTCTCATTCTGACGGCACCCATTTACTGCAGAGGATCCATTGGTGAGCAAGTGATGTAATGTTACATTTCTCCAAATCTGTTCACATGAAGAAACAAACTCATCTACATCTTGGATGGCCTGATTTTCATAAAATGTTCATCTGTGGGTGAACTATTACTTTAAAATAATGGACATTTCCATTAACCCTAAAACACAACACAATTCAATGTGTATTTCAAAATACAGCTAAAACGCCTGTGAAAAATCAATATGAAAATTCCTTCATATTAACACAGTAGACTCTGCCTTATTTTTATGTACTTTTCTTGCAATATCTGCTCACGTATCTTAAAGACATAAACATTTTATTTCAGATTTCATGCAATTGAATGATTTTCATCTAGTCAGGCATCAGAAAAGAATTTGATGGAGCTATCTCTTGCTAAAAATATTTTTATATTCAATGCTGCTTGCTAATCATAAATTCAAAAGTTTCATTTGTGGGTGAACTATTACTTTAAAATAATGGACATTTCCATTAACCCTAAAACACAACACAATTCAATGTGTATTTCAAAATACAGCTAAAACGCCTGTGAAAAATCAATATGAAAATTCCTTCATATTAACACAGTAGACTCTGCCTTATTTTTATGTACTTTTCTTAGAACGCACTTGCAATATCTGCTCACGTATCTTAAAGACATAAACATTTTATTTCAGATTTCATGCAATTGAATGATTTTCATCTAGTCAGGCATCAGAAAAGAATTTGATGGAGCTATCTCTTGCTAAAAATATTTTTATATTCAATGCTGCTTGCTAATCATAAATTCAAAAGGACAATATGTTTAGTAAGTCAGGTAAAGAGCTTCAATGTTAAATCGCTGAAAGCAATGTTCAGCCTATGTGTGAGTTTTATTGAAACAGTAAATCACGTTTACCTAAATGGCTTTTAATATTCAATGCTGCTTGCTAATCATAAATTCAAAAGGACAATATGTTTAGTAAGTCAGGTAAAGAGCTTCAATTGTAAATCGCTGAAAGCAATGTTCAGCCTATGTGTGAGTTTTATTGAAACAGTAAATCACGTTTACCTAAATGGCTTTTAGCTGCAGCATTGCATATTGTTTTACTGGTGTTAGAAGATATGAATTAGTATGAAGTGAAAATACTTCGCTTTGTCATGTGACACCACCACATTTGTTGCTTATGCACAAAATCCTTTTATTTTCATATTTTCTGCTTTAAAAGGCATGAATAAAGGAGGTCCCTGAGGAGTTCAGTTTCCAGCTCCAGTTTCTTTCAGTCCTTAAAATATAGCTATATATTACCCTTATCAGCTTTCAGCTGAAATGTAAGTGTTTGCATTAGTTAATTTTCTAACTGAGCAACTTCAACTGAGTTTCCCTGACAGAAATGTGCCGTCTGTGCCTTTTTTCTTTAGCTACTTATGATCTAAGTGAAAGATAACTCACTCAATCCATTTCTGTGTATAGTTAGAACTTTCCCCACTGCTATTTTAATCATATTCACAGTAGGTAGCAGAAAAAGACACATCCATAACAATAACAACAAAAAAAATCTTGGTGGGAATTTGTGGGCATAAGTTTCAGAGTGTTAGCTCTAAAAATATACACATAAGATTATTATTATTTGCTGGTTTCAGTTTATTAAAAGGGGTCAAATAATTTTTTTAAATCATTTTATTTCTTTTCAGCTTCTGCAGCTTAGTTTCAGTAAATGCTCTTTTGTTGTTCTGGGGAAGTGGTTTTGTGTTACTAGACAATTTTTATTTCTCGTTTAAGTTTTTATGATATAGCTGTTTGTCACAAATTTCATTATAATAATCCTTCATTTCAGAAAGTTCAACACAATAAAACCACACGGACTTACATTCAGACAAGAGTCAACTATAAAATGATGGTAGATTTTAACTGAAAGTTGAACTCCGTTGTCCCCATCAATAACAACAAAAAAAATCTTGGTGGGAATTTGTGGGCATAAGTTTCAGAGTGTTAGCTCTAAAAATATACACATAAGATTATTATTATTTGCTGGTTTCAGTTTATTAAAAGGGGTCAAATAAATTTTTTAAATCATTTTATTTCTTTTCAGCTTCTGCAGCTTAGTTTCAGTAAATGCTCTTTTGTTGTTCTGGGGAAGTGGTTTTGTGTTACTAGAAAATTTTTATTTCTCGTTTAAGTTTTTATGATATAGCTGTTTGTCACAAATTTCATTATAATAATCCTTCATTTCAGAAAGTTCAACACAATAAAACCACACGGACATACATTCAGACAAGAGTCAACTATAAAATGATGGTAGATTTTAACTGAAAGTTGAACTCCGTTGTCCCCATTGTCACAAAAGTGCAGTGTATGTTTTTTTTTTTCCTGAGCAATATTTTTATTTTTTTGTAGCTAAAATATAAATTATATATCTATAAATTGACTACATATAAATAAATAAATAAATACATAAAACTCCTACCAAATATTACAATATTCACTTGAGTAAGCATGGTCTATATTTCATGTATATATCCCATATATCCCAGTTTGTTTCATAACTTTTTCTCGTGCTTTTGAAAAGTGATTTCTTGATCAGCATGCTCTAGTAGTTTAATTGAATGAATTTGGGACACGGAGGACTTTGGAACATTCTATAAATAAGAGGAGAAATCTTTTATCGGTACCACTTCTTTAGTTATATGCTGCTCTGATGGTTTTTAAGTGCATTCATGCAGTGACATCCATAAAAATAAATGTCCAGTGGTGGTTGAAATGATGACATACTATTCTTGCCCAAGTGCAAAGTGATGGTGGCTGCCAGCAGTTCTTTCTCTTCCTTCAGATCATGCTAGAATAAATAGATGCAACATAATGGCCAGCAGCACCATCAGGCAATTTAATATTTGAACAGCATTTGTTAAACGGAGTGCACTGCAATTTTATGCCCAAAGTGGGTTGAGGGTTACATGTTTCAGTGAGACAATAAGATGAAACTGATTATAGTAGAACTGTCTTCCATATGAAAGGTTAGCTTTCCTTCACTCTGTCATTCTCCACACCGGTCATGTTGTTGGTCAAATGTTGAAGCACTTCTATTTAAAGTGTTACAGGACTTGTTTACTGACCAAATGGAAACAGTATCGACCCATTTGACATTTTGTGCTGACAGTCTCTAAGACAGTAAAAAGTATTTCCTGCCACTCTGGCCTATTCGTTGGACATCTATGGTGGAAATATGGAACTCTGGTTAAAATTTAATTTGAGCCACTTTATTCTTATACATGATCAATAAATAAAGAGTTCAGCAAAGAACCTTTACTACTTGACCTCTAGTTGCCCCATAAGGCTCAATTTTTGTCTGTTTCGCAATGTCCTGCCAAAACCATGGCAGATGTTCACTTTAAGTTCCATTATTAGTGCTTTCTGAACATTTCATCCCTCACATTTCCCGCTGCATTCTCGCAATATGCAAGTTTGTCATTATTTTAAAGGAGTAATTTTGTCATTATCTGCTCACCATTATGTTGTTCCAAACCCATATGCTGTTATTTTTTTCTTCTGAAGTTGTATGATAGCTTTGTCTGGATTTCAGTCTGTTCCTCACACAAAGCCTATGACTTCAGAAGACTTAGAATAAAGCACATGGGGCATATGGACTTCTTTCATGATGCTTTTTTGACTCAAGGAGCTGAATGACACAAGTTGAGGCTCATATATGACAGAACATATTTGTTTACTTTTCACAGCTATCTTTCAGTGCTAACTGGAAATTATGAGCTTGATGGACACTGAACCAAGTTCACTGGCTGTGATGAATGCAAACAACAAACACCCTAGGTAATATAGCTTGACTCGTATCAACATCAGCCAGATGGCAGGTACAGAAAAGTTTCTCCTTCGTTTGAAGTATTGATCCTTCCTTCTTTCCCACAAGAGTTGCATCATTTCTCTTAGTCTCTGTGAAACAGGAGTTAAATGAAGTACAGAAACATAGTTATGAATCCTGATATGAAAACTTGACACAGTTCCTGACAACAATTTGTGATGGTGGTTTTAACTAAAATGTTCCATTTGTCAGATGAAAATTGTTAGGTTAGTAAAAGCTATGTTTATGCTCTAAACCTTTAATATTATTAACTATTTCCTTTAAAATACATTGAGGATGAGCATAAAACACATTTTACAGTCATTGATACATCTGAGATCAAACAAAAATACAAACTTATCAATAATATAAAATTCTAAAAGTTTTGTCTGCCACCCAGTATTTTTCATTTTCACTCCATGATAGATTCATGGAAAGCCTGGACAATTCTTTTGCCACTTTCTCCTGAGAACTTTAAAAATAATTTTTGTTTCAATAAACAATTCATTTTTACAAATCTTTCTTTCGTTCTTTCTTTCTTTCTTTCTTTCGTTCTTTCTTTCTTTCTTTCTTTCTTTCATAGCAATGTGGGTTTTATAGCAACCAGTTTCCTTTTATTTATATATCTAAAGTTACCTGACTGCTAGTAAACCTTTAGTGCTAACTTTTGAATTGAAACCTTTTATACAAAATATAAAAAAATATCATTACCAGTACACACAATATTAAACATCTCCATTAGCATACATATGACCAATATCCACCTGAAGGTTGATCAAAGACATCAGATGATGATGAAACACAGTTTGAAGAAGTTTAATTGTTTTCAAGATAAGTATAGGGTGACGACTTTGACTACTGACACATCTAAAAAATAAGTCTGTGACACGCATTTTTTTATTGAAGAGCTGTGAGAATTTTGGACTTATCGTCTTTGATAAAAAAAACAACAACAACAAAAAAAACTCCTGAATATTTTATAGACGCTGCAGCTTTTGTGCTTTGGCTTATACTGGTTAACTTCCACTTTTATGCTTATACTGGTTAAGTTCCACTTTTATGCTTATGTTATGGCTAATAAAGAGAACATTTTATTGATACTTATCTGATAGTTTATTCTGATTAATTTCATATCTCAAGAAAGTAATGAATCGCACAAAGAATGACGAATGTATCTCCCATTCGATGCTTGATTCAAAATGCATAATTGCATTTTTTGTTAATTAAAAAAATAAATTTCTTCATAAATCTTTAAGGCAGCCAAGCTGAATTTTTAGCCTGTCGGTTACATGACTTCAATCATTACTAATCAGTAAAACAACTTGCAATTGTTTTGTGATGATGGCTCAGAATGGAGCACAGGATGGGGAAATCTAATGCAGTGCAATACAATTTTTTGGCTCAGATTACTTTGGAAATTTGGATCTGTTTGTAAGTCTCCAGGTTTGAGTGAGCAAACTGTAGCCAGTGGCCATTATGCTGTCTCATAAACCGTCTCTTGCCACTCTTTCTCATTATCCTCTCTCCCCTGTCCACACTCTCATAGCTTGGAGGTTTGTAGTTAAGCCCGTTATGATATGGAGCCTACGGAGCCCCTAAAGGGACATGGTGGTGGAAAAAAATCAGTTTGAGTGAAAAAAATTTGGGGTGGGAGGAAAAAATATGTTTCAGATTTTTTGCGTTCTCTCGCAAAACTTTTGCATTCTCTCACAAAGATATTTGCATTCTCTCGCAAAACTTTTGCGTTCTCTCGCAAAACTTTTGCATTCTCTCGCAAAGATATTTGCTTTCTCTCTCAAAACTTTTTCGTTCTCTCGCAAAACTTTTGCGTTCTCTCGCAAAACCAGTTGAGTTCGGACAAACACTTCCTGTTTACTTTACAGATTGTAGTGGTTCATACAGCTCCATACGTTCACAATGGAGCGGTTCATAGAGTCAGTGCATGCTTATCAAGGCACGGTTTTGGGACATTCTAAAACGCTTAATGTAAACCGCTGGATTCAGTACATACCTTGTTAATAAAGCATACAGACAACAGAATAGCCCAGAATATGAATATAACCAGGTAAATTGAATTGCACTTTAAGCGTATCTCTCATAGAAAGAAATCACTTAATGAATGGACTAAGATAGTGGTATAAAAAGGCCGTATTCGGTATGCAGTTTATTAATAAATTATACATGAAAGCAGTAAGCCCAGAAGAACAGAAGCGTTTTCCTCCCATAAAGAAAACGCGGCTTAATGAAGACGGTGATAAAAAAAGACCAAATATGCTATAGAACTTATTAAAAATATATTCTGTGTACATGCAGAACGAGAGCCCATATGAGCTGAATTGCATTCCTTTCCCATAGAAAACCGCGCTTAACGTGGCTTAATATAAGAAGACAGTGATTTGGAGAAACTCCCGGCGCAACTCATGCATGAAGTAGGGGGCGTTGGCAAGTCCATAGGGCATGACCATATACTCATAGTGGCCAGTAGGGATCACAAAGGCAGTCTTCCACTCATCCCCTTCACGTATCCGGATGAGGTTGTAGGCACTGCGGAGGTCCAACTTTGTAAAGATGGTAGCACCACGGAGATGTTCAAGGGCATTTGGGACGAAGGGAAGAGGATATCGGAACTTGACGGTGATGTTATTTAGTGCTAATGAGATCTATGGTGCAGTCCCATGGCCGATGTGGTGGTAAGCGGGAGGCTTGTTTGGGGCAAAACACGTCTTTAACCCTTTGGGGTCGACTAACGTGGATACGCATTTTGTGGCATCTTCTCCTGATAACACCGAAAATAACTTAAATTACACTTTCAGTTTTGATCTTACAGATAAGATCAAAACATCAATCGAATCTGTAAATGGTCTGCTTTTATTTGTATACACACATAATAACAACAAAACTTTGTGCATTTATAAAATAAAGAAAACAAACAGGGTGCGCAGTCTGCAGCCTTGGTCTGAGTGATCTTTATTTAGAAACGCATCATTAAAATGAACTGTAACTCAGCAAATACTCAACAAAGAGACATGAGAGATATATCTATAGAAAGCTTGACATGTCTACTTTTAAACTAAGCAAGTCTTATCGAAAGCAAATATTCTGTGATAAAGTAATCCATATG
>NW_015505960.1:170405-173536 GCF_001515645.1 Sinocyclocheilus grahami
CTAGTGAAGGCTCTCTTGAGGGAGGAGAAAGCTTCTAAGGCCGCGGGAGTCCAGGACAGAGACTTGGGTTTCCCTCGGAGTAAGTTGGTGAGGGGGCTGGTGATCCTGCTGTAGCCGAGAATGAAGCGACGGTGAAAGTTGGCAAATCCGAGGAATCGTTGGAGCTCCTTAATAGTAGTGGGTTCTGGCCAGGAGGTTATAGCTTCCACCTTCCTCTCGTCCATCTGGATACCGGTATGATCAATGTTATACCCCAGGAATTGCACCGTGGGCTGGTGGAAGGTGCACTTTTCAGCCTTGAGGAATAGGTGGTGCTCTCTCAGGCATTGGAGGACCTCCGCAATGTGCTGGCGATGTTCGTCCTGGCTCCGGGAGTAGATGAGGATGTCATCTATGTATACAATGACGAATCGTTGGAGAAACTCCCGGCGCAACTCATGCATGAAGTAGGGGGCGTTGGCAAGTCCATAGGGCATGACCATATACTCATAGTGGCCAGTAGGGATCACAAAGGCAGTCTTCCACTCATCCCCTTCACGTATCCGGATGAGGTTGTAGGCACTGCGGAGGTCCAACTTGGTGAAGATGGTAACCCCACGGAAAAGTCCTCCATGGCCTTCTGTTCAGGAAGCGACAGTGAATAGATTTTTCCCAGAGGCACTAGCTCACCCAGAATGAGATCTATGGTGCAGTCCCATGGCCGATGTGGTGGTAAGCGGGAGGCTTGTTTGGGGCAAAACACGTCTTTAACCCTTTGGGGTCGACTAACGTGGATACGCATTTTGTGGCATCTTCTCCTGATAACACCGAAAATAACTTAAATTACACTTTCAGTTTTGATCTTACAGATAAGATCAATACATCAATCGAATCTGTAAATGGTCTGCTTTTATTTGTATACACATAATAACAACAAACTTTGTGCATTTATAAAATAAAGAAAACAAACAGGGTGCGCAGTCTGCAGCCTTGGTCTGAGTGATCTTTATTTAGAAACGCATCATTAAAATGAACTGTAACTCAGCAAATACTCAACAAAGAGACATGAGAGATATATCTATAGAAAGCTTGACATGTCTACTTTTAAACTAAGCAAGTCTTATCGAAAGCAAATATTCTGTGATAAAGTAATCCATATGGAACCAACACGATGTCCAGTCTTTCACGTCTCCCTTCATTATATCTAATGCGACAACGCCCACACGCTGAGCGCGTTATATATATTATAATCATCCACGTGAAGCGCACGGCGTGTAAACGCCCACATCACAACAAACAAAGCAGCAAGACCTTAAGTTTTACTGTTCGCGTCGTGCTTAGAGGAATAAGACAGAATTCATCTCAAGAAGCTGAATTACCTCAGGAAAAAACAATGCAGCGGATTGATCCAGCAGTGATCATAAACATAAGTCTTTTTTTATTAACCTACTTGTATTAGTTTTCTCACAACTTGTACACATTTTACTAGTTAGACTTTTTCCAAACTATAATTCCTGACTAAATGTATAATCAAGTGAAACATTATGAAGTTTCATTCACAGCATCTAAATGTCACGATGCCAGGATGTTTTTTTATGTTCTATAACAGACAGAAATACGATATAAAAGTAATATGAGTTATAATGTTACTAGCCTAATGTCAGTAAGAATGATTAGTCAAAACTTTACTGTGATAGGATATTCTTTGTTCACGAATATAGCCATATATGTTGTAGCCTCTCGACCAATCAGACACACAAATTTTAATTTGATTTAACAAATCAATTATTCATTAGATTAACAAATCGTCACAGTTCCCTCACTCAATAAACTGGATGCCAGGATTTCTGCTGAACACCAGGCCCTCTGGTCACCATGACAACTAATCATGATATCACTGGTTTTATGACCCCCCAGGAATGTGAGTAGGATAACCCACTCTTTGTCCCCATAGGAAAGACAGAGCAGAAATTGACTTTTCTTTGCTAATTAATTCATAGGAAAACCTTTCTTTGAATGAACACACATATTCTCTTACACAAGAAAGGCACAAGCACGTCGTTCAGTTTTGAGTTCGCTGGAAATCATACTGAGTAAGTGCACAGTATAGTATTTGTAATTTTATTATTCCTAGAATATGTGGTAATATTATTTGTGGTTGATCGTGTTAAAATGTAAGAATTGGCATTGTTTTCTCATGAAGTATGCATACTATACTAAGGTACTGTGGGGAATACACCACTCTTGCATTCACCTGCATCTCTCATAGGAAGGGGACACTCGTTCAGTTTTCAACTCCGTTCAGAATCTTAGAGTAAGTGTGCATTCACTATTTTACAGATGTTACTTTCATTTGATTTAGTTACTGCATGGTACAATATGTTTGCTATGTGGTAATTGTGTTTTTTTTCTCGATAAATTAGTACTAGTATCAGTGAACATCACAATAATGTTAATAATGTAGTTTGTATAAACAGCATGCTTACTTTTTTATTTCAGATGTGAGAATAACAGTGCTAAAGAACCTGTTGCAAGGAGAACCAAAGCAAAGCAGCCCACTTGGTCATTGAAATGGAGATTCCTGCCTGCACAAGAACCTGGACCACAGCTAAGACCATGTGATATACACACTCCCATGAGTTATTTTATGTGATAGTTATATGTATTCTAAATAAACTACAAACAAAACATATATAAATTTATTTTTTCCTCACATT
This sequence comes from Sinocyclocheilus grahami, assembly GCF_001515645.1. Taxonomy (NCBI): domain Eukaryota; kingdom Metazoa; phylum Chordata; class Actinopteri; order Cypriniformes; family Cyprinidae; genus Sinocyclocheilus; species Sinocyclocheilus grahami. The sequence goes on from NW_015505960.1 coordinate 173,102, forward strand.
CTTTCTTGTAGCAATTCCCTCTCAGTCACAAACCTTACTGAAAGGCTCATTATGCTGCTCATTATGCAGGCCTTTGTCTTCTCATTATGTTCTGCAAAATCTAGACAGACCAGGGACTTATGTGAGGATCCTGTTCGTGGACTTCAGCTCGGCCTTTAACACTATCATCCCAAACCTCCTCCTGCCCAAACTAACTCAGCTCTCCGTGCCCACCTCCATCTGTCAGTGGATCAACAGCTTCCTGACAGACAGGCAGCAGCTAGTGAGGCTGGGAAAATACACAAATACACCCGTATTCTCTCCCCACTGCTCTTCTCCCTCTACACCAACGACTGCACATCTAAAGACCCCTCTGTCAAGCTCCTGAAGTTTGCAGACAACACCACACTCATCAGCCTCATTCAGGATGGTGACGAGTCTGCTTACAGACAGGAG
>NW_015505960.1:173592-196180 GCF_001515645.1 Sinocyclocheilus grahami
AGACATTCAAATGTTTGTAAGCAACTGAAAAAAAGCACAAATATCAGGGCATGTCAAAACTTTTCCAGGCCCCAAAACACCCTCGGACCCCAGAGGGTTAAAGGGGGCATAGCAGGCTGGAATGTCTAAGGATTGCTTCTCAACGGAACTCTCAATGGAGGTGGAATTCAATGAAAGGGCCTCTGGGGGTTTCTTAGAGGGTGATGGAGTCCCGGGGAAGCAGTCTGGGAAGCAGTCCTTGCCCCACTTCAGGACTTCTCCCGTCTTCCAGGACAGAATGGGATTGTGCTTTACCAACCATGGGCGCCCTAAGATGATGTCCGCAGAAGACCCCTCCAGAACATGAATGTCCTCCGTGTGAAGTAGGCACAGACGAAGAGTGATGGGTCCCATGCGAGAGCGGACATGTTTACGGCATAGTGGTACTCCAGTTATCGACTGGACTTGGTAAACTGTTTCAGTGGTGGTAGCTTGTAACTTGAGCTGGCGGCAGAGGTCCCGGGAGATGAAGTTTCCTGCTGACCCGGTGTCGATAAGGGCCAATACTGAAATGGAAACATCAGAGGCAGTAAGCATTACACAGGCAGTGAGGGGCTCCATCTTAATGATATCAGGCTGAATCACACTCACCACGGGACGTGGAGGACGAAGGGGGCATGCCAAGATCATATGCCCTTGAGTTCCACAATATAAACAAAGACCCCGGGTCAGCCTTCTCTGCCGCTCAGCGGAAGATAACCGTTGCTTTTCCACGATCATGGGTTCTGGTGCTGGTTCTGGAGGGTAACTGGGCTCTGGTCGGTGGAGGCTGGAGGTTGTGGTGGGGACTGGTGTTGCTGCTAAACAGGACTGCATGCGGTTTGAACAACGGATGGATAATTGAATTAATTTTTCCAATCCAAAGGAATCATCATACGCAGAGAGCTGTCACCGAAGCTGGGGCTCCAGCCCCTGTCGGTAAGTAGTCAGCAGCGATATCTCACTCCAGCCACTTTCTGCTGCGAGAGTTTTGAATTTCAGCGAGTATTCGGCAATTGACCTGGTACCCTGCTGCAAGTGATAGAGTTATTCTCCCACAGCGGCATCTCCGTCTGTCCTTCCAAACACCTCGCGAAAATGCACCAGGAAGTTCAGCAGATTGTGAATGACGGGGCTGGCCTGAGTCCAGATCGTTTCCGCCCATCGCAATGCAGGTCCTGTTAGCAGGGAGATAATAAAGGCAATTTTTGAAGTGTCAGTGGGATAGGAGTGCGGTTGCATTTTAAATGTGAGATTACACTGGAGATGTAAATCTGTGCCGTCGGTGCGGGTCTGGTCTTCTGTAACGGAAGAGGTCTGACACAACAGGTTATTATATATAAAACAGGTTTATTTGGTCACAGAGAGTACTGGGGTAGGGTCCAGAGGATGTTATGGTGGATGAATAGTTTGAAGGATATGATGAGTGGGGAATCCGAGTCTTTGGCTTTACAGGAGCTGGAATGCAGGCAGGAGGAGCACACATCTCAGTTATATATATACACAATATACACAGTTCACTCAAAACATTTACAATCAATTGACTCTAAAACTAGATTCTTTAAAATAGTTTTAAATTAATTTAGTGATAACAACATTTTAAACAGAACTTATCTTGTAAATTATTCCAATCAAATGAAGCAGCATAACTAAATTCCTGTTGACCCATATTAGTACGAACTTTAGGGATGCTTAAAAGATGATAGTCTTGAGAGCGTAGACCATAATTCTTTACACCTTTCTAAATAATATTCTGCTGTAAATATGAAGGAAGTAAAACTAAAATTATTTTATACATATTTTATACATATTTTATACAAGTACCAATTTTTGAGTCGTCGGGTGTCATGCCTATGGACTGTCTTGTGTTCCTGTCTTGTGTTTTGCTCTCCCTCATGTTTGATCATGCCCATATTTGGTCGTTCCTGTTCCTGTGCCCATTGAGTTCCATTTGATTCACCTGTGTTCCCCTAATTATCCTCGTTATGTTCCATTTACTTAAGCCCAGTGTTTCCTGGGTCTAGTGTTCGGTGTCTTACGTCATACCAAATTTCCGTTTGTATTACCTTTTGTTGGTTATTAAAGACTGTTTTCTTTGAGTTACTCCTGCTTCTCCTCATTTCCTCGTTTTGTTAAAACAAAATCCACAAGGGAAGGACTTTTCTTTGCTAATTAATTAATAGGAAAACCTTTCTTTGAATGAACACACATGATCCTTCAGGTCATTGGGTATATTATTGTCATCGTGTATTTTGTCTTTGAAATTGCATACTGTGATGCAGGTTTACAATCGAAACACACTCCTGTCATCCTTTCACTATTTGTAATGCTACCTTGTCTAGTATCTATGAATTCGCCTTCTTATGATCGAAACAAGCGTGTATATTATATATTGGTACATAGGCAATATATATTAGGGTCCTGAGAATCTTTAGTAATTTCGATTCAAGTCCATTTGCAAATTACCATGCTTAGAGACAAAGGGTCGTAAAACCCTCCAGCAATTGCCACCTCCCGCTCGGAAATTCCATTTTGCTCATTGGACAAGCCCATCTTGAACTACTGCTTCCTGCTGGTTTGTTCTGTCTGTGCTTGTGTTCACAAAGATATTCAGGGTCTTGCGAAGTATGGAACGTTAATGTTCGCACTCTCCACTAACCAAATTGAAGTCTGTAAGTATAGATCGATATAGTATAGCCTATAATTACTATTTTTTAAATATATTACGCATTAAATTACTCCGTTACTTAAAATTAAATCCTATAACAGTAGCGCGTTACTAAGTAATGTGTTACTGCCCAAGACTGTTAATGTGTATTCTTTTTTTAGCACCTGATTACAAACAAAATCACATTATGATTTATATCGTTCGCACAAAATACAGCTACCCAGTTAACCTGCTGTCTCATACACCAAATCTGTAATGTTATCAAATAGGTGTTAAATGTCCAGATATTTCATTTAATAACAACAATTATGTAATGTGTTCTGTTGTTGTTAGTAGTAGTACTATCAGGTTCGCAGTCACTTTTGATCAGGTATTAACAGCTATCACCACCTAAGGGAGATTTCTAACACACACAGCGAAGAGATTTAGCATGGAGGATGAAAACCACACTCAATCAATGAGTAAAGTCGTTTTCTTATCTGATGGGATTTTCTTATGATTATTGCTGGTCGCAATGGTAACTTTAGAACCCACTGACTACAAATCGTATTTAAAATTATGCAATAGTTTAGCATCGAAATCGGTTCAGTCATGTGATTTCTGTCTGTTTAGTGTTCAGTCATGTGATTTCTTTCTGTTTAATCTGGGAACATCTGATAGACTTTCCTTCAGTGCGAATTTAAATAATGACTCAGATTACACTCATCATGACATTTAAGCCACTCTACAATACTTCCCCATTTAGGCTACTGTAATAATTATTTTCAACCACGACCATGACAATCAGTTGCAATTCCAACATGTCAAGGATCACACAGAAGCGCTAACTCTAAATTATTAATCTATTTTAAACTTCAGTGACACTGCCGTCCTAAACAACAGACAAATCACAGGAGCGACACATCATCACCACTCTGTATCTATGGCAACTGTTCATCTGAATGAGCAGTAGTGATCCAGCCCACTTTACGAATTCTCAGTAGTCTCTCTGAGAATCCCTCTCTCTGCAGTAGTCTTCCTAATGGCTTTTTTTTTGAGAGAGAGAGAATGATGCACTTCAATTCTGATCTGAGGCCAGTTGCGTGGTCAGATTCCTAATGAATACGGCCAGTGTTTAGGCGCAGGAAGCTGGTCATGGATCAGCACAAAGAGGTACTGATGGCCAGTGTTAAAGCAGCTCTTATTGCAGCAAGATTAAAGTCTGGTATTAGAGTCATGATCCTTTACATTCTGTATTAGCTTTCTGCTATATAATGTCTGATTGGCTCCAAGCAGCACTTACTTCCACAGTCCGAGCAGGTGGCCAGCTCTGGCACCACCAACCTCTCAAATGCAGCTGTGTCTCCAAGCATGGAGAAAAAGCATTGGCTAATTTAATATGATGACAGATAGGAGTTAAAGCTACAGTACTGAAGATCTGGCACTCTGAAGAGTCCCATTGATGATGCTGATTGACAGGAATGTTCAGATGAACATTAACATGGTTATGATTGAGCACTGCTTCTAGGTCTTTATTTACCAAGGCATGCACCTGTGATTTTTTTCTCCCTATTCTATATAATTGTAGATGCAGGAGTTCTAGAATGCAAACATCTCTTGATTGCATGCAGCTGAAGTGCAGACGGTTGCTCGTTTCTGAATCAGCAAACGTTTGCGTTGTGATTTTGGGGTTAGAGGGTGTATGGGGGGCAGGGGTTCACATCAGCTATTTGTTTACATTTTACTGTCCTAATTAAACACTGCCAGACTGTAAACTGTGCACATTATCTACCCTATGAAGCCTACTGAATCATATTTGATAAGTACATTTCTAAGGCCTCTGAACTATCAACATGATCAAAACTTTGCTGAAAAACCTGTTGTACACAATCTACTACATGCCTTCTGTTGTCTGACTGATAAGTTTATAATTTTTTAGTAAGTATAACGCCTTTTAGAATATTTAAAGAACACTTACTTGACTGAAGCAACTTAAATTGTGATTATTACATATTTTAATATCATTTAAAAATATATATCATTACGGTTTTGCATTGCATTATAGTTTTGCCCTCACAATTAGAAACGTTGATCATAATACTGAGCATTTAAATATCATCTTACTAAGAATTATTATTGGGAGATATAGAGTGATAACTGATATTTGTCACGGTTCGCTACTGTGAAGAGTTGTTACCTGTAGCAGAAGAACCGCTTCTCAATATTATTAACTCGTCGTTGTCTTTAGGTCACGTCCCAAAAACATTCAAGCTGGCGGTCATTAAGCCTCTTATTAAGAAACCACACACGGAGACAAAGGAGCGAGGAGATGAGGAGTGGAATTCAAACATATAGATTTGAATCACATCCAGGGAACAAGGAAACACACGTAGCAAGGGTAGACATATACAATTCTGGACAAGGGAGAACAGAACGGGCTAGAACTCAAATAGGGCAGATAACAAGGAGCAGACAGGTGAGGAGGATAACTAATAACAAGGAAAACCTGCAACTAATAGAACTAAATGGGGACAGGAAAAGGAAGGACCAAATAAGGGCAAGGAAGGCACATGGGGAGCAAAACACACACAAAACAAGGAACAGAGTCTGACATTACTCCCCCCTCCCAGAAGGCGCATCCCGTGCCGTACAACATCCAACGGGGAGGGGGGTGGGCGCTCTGGAGGCCTCTAGGAGCAGGGTTCCAGGACGGAAGGCCTCCAGGGCGGCGCCCATTCCAGGACCCATGGCGGATCTGGCAGTTTGTGGCGCCATGGCAGAGCAGGCAGTCCAAGGGGCCATGGTAGAACAGACAGTTCAGGGGGCCGTGGGCTAAACTCAGGAACAGGAGCCCTCTGTGGGTTAAACTCAGGAACAGGAGCCCTCACTGGGCTAAACTCGGGGACAGGAGCCCTCACTGGGCTAGATTCGGGGGTTGGAGCCGACACTGGAGCGAGCTCTGGGGCTCGAGCTGACACTGAAGTGAGCACTCGGGCATGCTCTCTGGCGAAGAATAGGGCCCTGAGCCAGTCATTTCTCCTCTTCCTCCTCTTCTGATTACGGGTGAACTGGGTGGCCAGCGGGCCTGACTCGGGAACGGCTGGTGGGCTTGAGTGAGCCGCTGCCAGCGGGCTTGAGTGAACGGCGACTTCCATGCCGCGGGTAGAAACAAACGGGAAAACTAAACCACTTAAAAAAAAAGGAAAAGAAACACGGGGAGAAGAGGCGCCGCTCACATTTTGCTGGTCTGGAATTCTGTCACGGTTCGTTACTGTGAGGAGCATGGAGACAAGGAGTGGAATTCAAACATATAGATTTTAATCACATCCAGGGAACAGGAAAACACACTTAGCAAGGGTAGACATATACAATTCCGGACAAGGGAGAACAGAACGGGCTACAACTCAAATAGGGCAGATAATGAGGGGCAGACAGGTAAGGAGGATAACTAATAACAAGGAACACATGTGAAAGGAGTGAAATTATTTCCTTATGAAATTAATTCTTTGTGAAGCCAAAACTCAGGAACTCACACAAAACGGATGCCATACTGATCTGGAGAAGGGATCTCTAAAGAAAACAAACAACACCTCTCCCCTTGCTCATTTACGACCCCTTTACTCCCTCTCCCCTCCCTGCCTCTGACTCTACCCTCTTCTCCCCCAAAAGCAAGAATATCCATATGCCACATGTTATATCTTGTGAATATGTTGTTTCCCTTTCATGTTTGATATCGTTCTAAAGGTCTTTGTGCGATTGGTAAATTGGTTTCAATTTCACAGTAGTCATTTATATTATGAGAAAGATTCAAAACTTTTGTAGAATTATGTTCTGCTGAGGAGGGGGTGTGTCCCCTTTTAGGGCCTGTGGGAATGTTTATCTATCTCCAGCCAGGTGCAACCCTGGAGTACTTTTTATGTTTTTACAACTGATTTAAAGATTTCTTTGTTTTTGTTCTGGTAGTATTTAAGGGAAAGTTGCAAATCAGTCATTGGGAATCTGTAGTCAGAAAAACCCCCATGCAGTGTGTGAGAGTCTCTGGAGCTCTGCAACAGAACTCTCGCTGCTGTGTGTCTCTTTGCTGTCAGGTATGATTCAAAAATTTAATTGTGTTAAACACATTGTGCCCATAGAGCACACTGTATAGTTGTTTCTGCTACTGCATGTGCACATAGTCTAGTGAGGTTCATTCTCTAAAACACCCGAGTGCTTTGCTATGCATTTTAGATCGTGTGTCTTATGTTAAATTAGGATAACCGTTACATGTGTGACTATGTTAAATTTGTTTGTCTCCTGCGTGGAACACTTGGCTGTTTCCCATATGGCTACAGTGTCTATGTACAGGAGCGGGTTGCCACACGGCTACAATGTGATTCACAATTGCATTATCTTTTCTAAATTGGCTTCTAATTGTTTCATTATGTAATTGGCATGATACAATTTTACTTGACAAATAATAAATTGTTATATTTGATTTATTCTGATCTCTTCTGAAATCATTTTTCAAGTAGATTATTGTGTAGTCTAACATTTCCGCAAATCTGCGTCCAGGGCAGATCATATTTAAGTACCAATGAGCGGGGCAGGGGGCTTAGAAATCTTATGATTTCTGTCTGCCACTCTGGCTTAACAAGTTACAGTTTTCGTGATTATAGAAAAAAAGACACTTTTTGTTATTTGCTACCAGGGTGCGGTACTTAAAGATCTTATAATCACCCTGTATCCTCTGAGTAAGTTACAGAACTGGCGAGTCTGTGTCCGTGTGTTCACAGTTGGCCGCGTGAATTTCTAAGCGATTTTAGGTCCTTAATGAACGAATAATTGAAAGTATGGGATTTCCAGAACACTCAAATATCTAAATTAATAAACAATCGATATTTGTGATCAGTTTTTAATTAAAAACATTGCCTAAATTTAGTGATCAATTAAAATTGGAGTCAGATTGCAAACGGAGCTAAACTAAAATTGAAACTAAACCCTGATAAATTCACCGAATACGCATTAAACCTTCGACCAGGTGTAATGTGGTGTTTTGTTTCATGTTCATGTTTTCCATGTCTTTTATTTTGTAATTGTTTCATGGTCCATGTTAGTGTCATGCTTCCCTTGCCTCATGTCTCTCTGCCTTGTGTATGTGTCATGTTCTGATTGGTAGTCTTAGTCATGTGTCTTGTTCCCCATTGGTTTGTTCATGTCATGTGACCCTCCTTGACATCATGCTGGTCACTCAGAAAATTATTCACAACATGGCCGCCATTGAAGAGCTCCGTTCCAAGATGGCCGCCACGCCAGAGTCCCCGGCCAAGATGGCCGCCACGCCAGAGTCCCCGGCCAAGATGGCCACCACGCCAGAGTCCCCGGCCAAGATGGCCGCCACGCCAGAGTCCCCGGCCAAGATGGCCGCCATGTCTGAGTCGGACGCGGAGCTTGGGCCAAGACTGATAGAACCTATTCATGAACTCGCTGTCTGTCCTGCCACAGCCAAGGAGGCCGTTTATGAACTCACTGTCTGTCCTGCCACGTCCATGGAGGCCGTCCATGAATTCACTGCCTGTCCTGTTATGGCCATGACACCAGGCCGCTGGATTCCGCTGTTTTGGGCTGGTGGGTGAATTCTTACACCTGGAACTAATAGAACTAAACGGGGACAGGAACAGGAAGGACCAAATAAGGGCAAGGAAGGCACATGGGGAGTAAAACAAGGAACAGAGTCTGACAATATTTTTATGTTTTTTTTTATGTATGTAGCTTGTATACTGTTATAAAGATTTCTTTAATTTAGGGAGCATTTACACAACACTTTTTCAATTAAATGGAACGCTATAATTATGTTATATTTTAATGTGATTTAAATGACAACAATGTTTTGGGGGCCTTAAAACGCAAACTTTTGAAAACAATGCTGCTATCATCTCCGTGTAAACTGCAAAATGGTAAATTTATAAAAACTGTGCAAAGCGTAGTGCTTAGTGGTGCGTAGTGTTTCTTTACAAAGTGACATCGCCCACTATTGGCCTGGCATACAGCGTTTTTAATCATTTTCGCAGATCCGTGTGAATGGGCATCATTTTGACAATGTTGTCATCTGTACACGTTGCCATGTAAACATACCCTTATATTACAAGCTCAGAATTTCAACTTACTTTTTGGCCATATAAATATCACATAAATAAACTGCACCAAATTACATTTTCTTTCCTCCTCAAGAATGAGCTCCATATTCTCCTACATCATACTATATAAGCCACGAAAGCACGAAGCATCAAATATACTATTTTTTTTCTTGTAAATATTTTGTCTTAAGGTTCAATAAACCGTACCATTTAAAAAAAAAAAAAATTCTCACTTGATTTTATATCTCAGACTTTACAGTGTTAAGTCTCGATGTTATATGTAATTTCTTAATTTCTCTTTAAAGTTTTATTATTAGGCCTACTTCATCAGCTCTTTAAATCAGGGGTAGGTTGTTGAAACCCACAAACAGTCTCAATACCGGCCAGAACAGGTACAACAACGGGGCATTTAAATGCCAGGCTAATGAGATTTCAGGTCCTCCATCGAAATCAGGTCTCCATTAGGAGCCAAAGCGGTCCCAGTGGGGATGCACAACAGACTACTTATTAAAGAACACAATACAAATGGGTGTCAACCGACTGTTTGATAGAATAGAGAACAATAACGTGCAGCTGGTATCAGTGTATTGATACTGCAGAAACTTAATATTGAAACTCAATATTTTGGTATCGATATGTGTAGAACAATGTCTCTATATATGAATATTTAAGTAGTTTGAGAGCATAGGAAGACTCTAATTATCATGTCATTCGCAGTGCTTCGTGGGAGTGGGCGGGTACTCAAGAGTTCTTCTGGTGCAAATTGCTTGTTTCATTTTTCTGATTGGTGGAGATTTCTTTGAAGAATCAAGGGTGATGTCATTTTTCACCAGGAATTCCACTGTTAAACAATTATTTTATAAAATAAGTTAAAACTACTTGAGACATATAACTACAATTATAAGCCTTTATAAATACAATTATAAATAATAGCAATCTTTGTGTACTTCAAGTTTAAGTGTATTGACTCGATTACATTGCACCTCAATTTACTTGACACGGGTAATGACTGACATGTCTGAGGCAAAATTTCAAGCCTTTATGCTTTTAAATATTTTAAATATCTGAGCAAAAGTAAAGAGTGTTAATTATCCCTGCTCTCCCCTGCTATATACTAATTGTCAAAATTGGGTGAGAGTTATATCAACTTCCTTTTAATCAACTTTTGAGGTCGCTGTAGGACATCTGCCTACTATTCCTCAGCTTGAAAAGCTAGCAGAAATATTAGCAAAATGAAATGTGCCATTTTTTACAGAATGATCCGCCTCATTTAAATACCAAAAGACAAACTGTGCAGCTTCACCTCTTTCATTTTGAACAAACTAGCAGTAAGTGGAAAAGTATGCAGAGCATGAAAAGAATATTAACTCCCAAATTCCTACAGGGTGATTCCGTCCATTAAAGGCTGATTCTCTGTTTTGTTTTCATCGCCAAAGAGAAAGACTTGAAAGCAACTCATCTCTGCAGGGTTGACTGGCTGTTTGTATTAGTTTTCCCCAGTGTTGGGATAGATTAGGTGGCTTGCAACCATACTGTTGAGAACATTTTCATGCTGGGCTAATTCTCAATAAATTCACATAGGAAATTAATCTCCAGAGCCAGAGCACCATAGAAATTGCCTCTCCAAGAGCCCTCTACTGAGCAGCACTAAAATAATATTCATAACTAAATTTGCTGACTCTTTGTTAAAGACTAGATCACTGTTGGTGCAGTATTTTTTTATTTTTTTTTCATCCTTGAATGCATGGAGTATGCATACGTACACACAAAAAGTGTAAATAACTTTTCCCCCCCATAATCTTCCTGATGTCTAAGGTCATAATGCAAACTAAAATTTTTTTTTCATCCTTGAATGCATGGAGTATGCATACGTACACACAAAAAGTGTAAATAACTTTTTCCCCCCATAATCTTCCTGATGTCTAAGGTCATAATGCAAACTAAAAAAGACATGCAAATCTATTGTTGGCAAACACTGTGCTTGGCTAACCATGAAATCACCTGCTTTACACATCTCAAAATAACACACTGTAGGTTAAGCCAACTATCCACGGATTAAAAACAATAAATAAATATGCATTGCACAAAAATGATTAAATAAAATAGCAATAACTGAAATAATTTTAAATTTTAACTATATTAATTGAAATCTTACAATTTTTTTTCGCTTTTTCAGTCGTAAAGGAATAAAGTTAAAATGCTTTGACAATGGATTCATGTCATGTGGCTTACTTGTGGATTATTCTGATACTTTTATCAGATGTTCTCTCATTCTGACGGTACCCATTCACTGCAGAGGATTCATTGGTAAGATGCTAAATTTAACTTTTTGGTGAACTATTCCTTTAATGCCATTATTACAGGCCATTTACGTAGACATCTCTGATTGGTTAGGACAAATTAACTGTTGTAAAGAATAATGGACTAACAATGGTCTATCTGATCCATCCAATCACTAATTATTGTATTATCACCAATGCTTTAAGTTCCTGGAAGTGCATTATCACATAATCTGTGGCAATTGTTATCATTAAATGATTTGATTTAACATCTTGTACTTAAGACACTACTGAGATGCCAGACAGGTAATGTCTTCCCTGCTGTCCTCTGAGACTTGCAGCAGACTGGAACAAAACCATTCAATCTGCAGCCTTCTCGAATTACCAAAACCAATTACTGTAATCAGGTCCCTGTTGTGTTGCATTTAAAAACGACTTTTGACAATAGATTATGCTGAAAGTGGAGCAGAGGATGCCTCTATAACTTAAAGAGACACCACATACATCTATGTAGCTGCATAATTAAACATAGGCAACCTGATTGTATTGTCAGCTGTTGAGTTGACTGCTAAAAGACTGGCTAAAGGGCTATATTTATTTCTAGAATAGTTTTCCTAACCAAATAAAACACAGTCCAATTTTTTAAATACTTTAAATGAATTAAATCCAAATGAATTGTAAAAATTGTGGTTATCTGTAAAATCAAATCAACTACAAATACTAAAAAATAATGTCATAACACAATCAATACTGGAGTTATTGGGACTGTTTTCTTCACATTCAGTGTTTTCAGGGCTGATGTTTCATTGCCATATTTAATTTATAAACATTCAACAGCACTTCTAAGATATAGATACCAGAATATTATCCCACCAGAATAAAGCAAATAAGTAGAACCTCAGTAGAACAAAAACATGGAAATCTCTAATAAAGAAAATCCTTACCAATAGATCTCAGACAAGAGAACCTGGAGAATAGAGTAATAATTTAAGTTTTTGTAACTGGTTTAATGGCTTTTTAAAACTGTCAGTATGCATTTTCATTATCTTATCAAAGTGGCATGTGTGTTTACTTATAGCTAATAATTCTTGAAACTGAAGAAGCAAAGTGGATAATTACATGGTGTAAGTTGCTTTATGTTGTGCTATCTTTAATGTTATAAGCACAGTGTTTGAAAATAGTCTTGTAATTGGTCATGCTTACAATTCAAATGTTTGACATACTTGAATCTAAGGAATTCAATGGAACTGAGAAACTTTTTATACAGATTATACAGGAGTCAAACACTGTGTAGTAGTTTATCTATGGCATTTGGGAAACAGGGTTGAGCAAATTTAACAACTGAATTGGCTCAATTTAATTTTAACTGTGAAAATAAACAGATTTTACATTTTCTGGAGCAAAAGTCACCACAATGCTAGGGTCCATTTTCTGTGCATGTTGTGTGTCCAATTACTAAGAAAAGTAATAGGACAACAATCCTCAGCAAGTTATTCATGCCACTGCACAAGCAGAATGATATGTTTAACACTTTGTTCACATCCCTAACCCCAAGTATGAGCAATAACCACCAATTCACTATCTCAACAAATTAGAATATGGTGACATGCCAATCAGCTAATCAACTCAAAACACCTGCAAAGGTTTCCTGAGCCTTCAAAATGGTCTCTCAGTTTGGTTCACTAAGCTACACAATCATGGGGAAGACTGCTGATCTGACAGTTGTCCAGAAGACTATCATTGACACCCTTCACAAGGAGGGTAAGCCACAAACATTCATTGCCAAAGAAGCTGGCTGTTCACAGAGTGCTGTATCCAAGTATGTTAACAGAAAGTTGAATGGAAGGAAAAAGTGTGGAAGAAAAAGATGCACAACCAACCGAGAGAACCGCAGCCTTATGAGGATTGTCAAGCAAAATCGATTCAAGAATTTGAGTGAACTTCACAAGGAATGGACTGAGGCTGGGGTCAAGGCATCAAGAGCCACCACACACAAACGTGTCAAGGAATTTGGCTACAGTTGTCATATTCCTCTTGTTAAGCCACTCCTGAACCACAAACAACGTCAGAGGCGTCTTACCTGGGCTAAGGAGAAAAAGAACTGGACTGTTGCCCAGTGGTCCAAAGTCCTCCTTTCAGATGAGAGCAAGTTTTGTATTTAATTTGGAAACCAAGGTCCTAGAGTCTGGAGGAAGGGTGGAGAAGCTCATAGCCCAAGTTGCTTGAAGTCCAGTGTTAAGTTTCCACAGTCTGTGATGATTTGGGGTGCAATGTCATCTGCTGGTGTTGGTCCATTGTGTTTTTTGAAAACCAACGTCACTGCACCCGTTTACCAAGAAATTTTGGAGCACTTCATGCTTCCTTCTGCTGACCAGCTTTTTGAAGATGCGGATTTCATTTTCCAGCAGGATTTGGCACCTGCCCACACTGCCAAAAGTTGGTTAAATGACCATGGTGTTGGTGTACTTGACTGGCCAGCAAACTCACCAGACCTGAACCCCATAGAGAATCTATGGGGTATTGTCAAGAGGAAAATGAGAAACAAGAGACCAAAAAATGCAGTGGAGCTGAAGACCACTGTCAAAGAAACCTGGGCTTCCATACCACGCCAAATTGAGGCAGTAATTAAAGCAAAAGGAGCCCTACCAAGTATTGAGTACATGTGCAGTAAATTAACATACTTTCCAGAAGGCCAACAATTCACTAAAAATGTTTTTTTATTGGTCTTATGAAGTATTCTAATTTGTTTAGATAGTGAATTGGTGGGTTTTTGTTAAATGTGAGCCAAAATCATCACAATTAAAAGAACCAAAGACTTAAACTACTTCAGTCTGTGTGCATTGAATTTATTTAATACACAAGTTTCACAATTTGAGTTTTACTGAAATAAATGAACTTTTCCACGACATTCTAATTTATTGAGATGCACCTGTATACTATACATCATACTATGTTATGACCTTGAAACAGTTTCACTATAGTGTATGATTTGTAAGCTAATACATTTTAATGTTTGCAACACATAACCAGTTCTGGCTTTTCTGACATAGTAAACTTGCTCAGTAGCTCACCTGGTACAGTATTGAATTTATGATGCAAAAGTAGGTGGTACGCTACGTTTAAACACAGTACAGCATTAACCTTTTAGCGCCACTCATCGGACACTTCATTTCCAAACTGCTGCGTTACGTATGTCAACCAACATAATTAAACATTTCCAGATTCACGGATAAAACTGAACAAGCTTTTAGTGCCACTCATTGGACCGCTCAGTTTGAAAGTGTTGCAAAATGTGTACGAAGTAAACCTGGTTCAGATGCTTCCCGTTACAAGCACCACTATTGGTCTAATGACTGAGGAAATGAGAAGACCTTTTTTTGCAGGAACCCTGTGTAAGGAACTGGAACAGTGTGCTAAAGTGATGAGAGAGCAATTCCCCTAAAATCTCCATATCTGACTTTGAGAGGCTGAAATGAAGGATGAAGTTCACTCCAAAAGAGAAACCTACCCTGGGGGTGCACTCATTAATTAAACTATATAATTACGAGGTGGTGACCCTGGCATTTGAATCTCAACACAAAAGATGGCTCATCTACTTTTCTGCAAATGGGCTGTGCTCTGTCATTCTTAGTGACAGTAAGCAATCTCTGGATAGTGAGGAAAAGACAAGAGCCGGTGGGGCAATGTATAAATGATGGATCAAGATGGATGAGGTCCTTGAGCCTGAGCAGGTCTTGGAAAACATGTGGGATGGTGGTAGGAATCACACTTGCGCACTGATCTGAGCTCAGTTTGGCAGGACCTCTTACAGTAAGGAACTTTAGGGATTGAATTGGAAGAACATAATCCTGCATCAGTGGAATAAAGCTTGTCTGAGGAACAAGCTGTTGTGCTTGCAGAAAGCTGACAGTCTCTTCTTTTGCCAAGAATGAAGGGTAATGAGTGGGCAGGAAACATCTGGGAGAAAGGCAGCAGTCGGGTAAGCCATTGGCTATAGGATAAATAAATAATTAGCAGCACCACAGCATTGTTTTCTTTTCTCTGAATCGCTGCATGGTTTGTATTTACTAAACTACGTGTGAAATATGAGATACATGGTGAGTGTTAAATGAATAATTTTGTCATCATTTACTAACTCTTATGTTGTTCGAAAGCTTACTCTCTTCTCTGGAACAATAAATGAGATGCTTAGCAGAATGTTCACACTGCTTCAATCCAAACTACGATAACCTACTGTCTGTTCAACCTGTACAACCTGTTCATTAGTTTATTTATTTATTTTTGTAATTTAATTTAGCTTTAATTTCAGTTTAAGTTTTAACAGAACCTATTTTATTTCAGTTAGTTGCAAAAGCAACATTTCTCATTTCCATTTAAGTTTATTAAGTTTAAATATCAATATTTTAGTTTGTTTCAGCTTCATTTTCATAAACAAAATAATAGTTTTACAACAACACTGTCTTTGAATTTTATATCTGAAATATTTTTCTTCTGAGCAAGTAAGTAGTATATCTGTCTCCTCCATAGCAAGGACGAATGACGTAAAGATAAAATGTCTCACCAAATCTAACCCAACCATTCAAAATGCAAACCATTATTGTATACTTATGGAATTTTTTTTTTTTTTTAATCTCCCAAAATCTTCTGGTTATTTATTGTGTAACTACATATTAATCAGGGAACAGAGCACGTATTTAATATCAAAACAATTACACATAAGTCTTTATTTACTGATCAACTTCTACCATTAGAACTGACATCTCATATTGAGTGTAAAGAAATATCACACCAGGCTTAGTGTAAATGGTGGCAAACTTTTTTTTTGTGACCAATCACACATCAAATGAGATTTAAAGAGATACTTTATCTCAAAGTGAAAATACTGCAATTGTTCCAAACCCAAATTACTTTTTTTTTTAATCTGTGGAACACAGATGATATTTTGAAAGCATCATTGCACCCCCATTAAATTTCATTTAAAACTTTCATTGATTTAAATTTTTTTTCAAAATATCTTCTTTTGTGTACCGTTCATTTGCTAGGTTGATCAGTGTTTTTTTGTTATTAATTCTTATTATGAACAGTTCATTACCCACCTTCCCCTAACTCACTCCTGACTTGAACAACTTAACAAATTGCTTGAATATGCTATAAAAACAATGTTTCACTTTGGCTTTTTGGCTTTCAAATGTGCAAATATGCAGCAAGTCTCTGCATAACTAGGTGTTCTTGAACATACCTCAGCCTGAAGATACTGTACATTATGTAAGGATTATAAAAATACCTGTAAGTGCTGGGAGAGCACCATGCTTAAATAGCAGTATAAGCCTCAACACATTTATGTTAGTAAACCAGAGAGACTGCCTAAAGACAGAACCCAGTACAGATGCTTTTCATATTCTGATCATTTGATAACAGAGCACAGTGGACAGAACATTTTTCTTCGTCTGACAGGACGTTGTAAAACACCGTATACGCAGAGGCGTCTTTACGATACTGGCATACATCTATGTGCGGAAAGAGCCAAAATCCATCGCTTCAAGGACCCTTTCAAATGCACCGAGGAGGGAGGCTGAGCTCAGGCCCCGGGCTAGACGTTAGAGAGTCTCATGATTAAAGAGCTGGACTTCCTGGCACAACTGCCTGTGACCTTGGCAATGTCACTTCAGCCATTTGTGCTCTTTCATACTCAAGAGCTCTGCGCTCATCCAAACCTCATTCGCTCTGCAGCTGGGGTCCATTTCCTCATAATTGTTCGCTGAACTGAACTCTTGATCCATCTGTGTGTTTGCTCGCGATTATTAACGCACTGTTGATTGTTTTATTTTGGAGCCTTGCAGTGGTCAAGATGGATGACCAAACATTGGCCGTAAATGGCGTAAATCTTTTCTGATGTGTACTTGTGTTGGCTGAGCACATAGACGCTAACTTGAATGAACCACTGATTGGGAGTCCGCAACTGAAGTACCAATGTCAAGTTGTTCTAGAGTGCGAGGAACTGCTAAACAGGATGGAGAGAAGTCCTCCTCCGCTTTGCTCTTGACTGTACAAGTGTACTCATATTCTCATCTCCAGCACCTTACGTTCTTTGCATGCCCCACAGAACAAAGAATAGGTCTCAACCACTTACTGCCCACACTTTCACTGCATTACACACATCATGTATATGTGAAACAGCAATAAACCAGGCTACTCTCCTGTATTAAAAAGTTTAAGTGAGATGAAGTGTCAAGATCAAGAGGTCTCAAAGCATTTGATGAAGTGGAAGAGGTAGTAAATTCAATGAAAGCCCACAGGCCGACAGGGGATGCTTTGAGAAAGCAGCTCTGGTTCACAGAATGCAAAGACATGCTGTAGCAGCCACATGGATGGGACTTACAATGAAATAAAATAGAAGCCTATATGTCTGCACTGAATGTTTTAAAAGAAAAAAGAATGTGCTAAAAAGAATAGGCCCTTCAAACGCTCAGGGTCTAAATAGCTAAAATGTAACACATTTTCATGAGAAAAGAAAATTATTTTTATCCTGGACCACCAAAGTGTCACTCTTGTATCTCCTCCAAACGGCATTCAAAAGTAACAAGGTATTCAACACCTGACAGAATTGGGATTTTTTTTGCCATTAAAAATCATCATTGCCTCATGATACATCAGTGACATAATGCTCATTTGTGTGTCTGGATCTATTAATTTATTTAAAAATACATTAAACATCTATGATGGGCATTTTTTCCATGTATACAATTCATAAAAAATATAAATTCTTATGCTGGGGCACGTGATATCATGAATAAAAAGTACAATAAAATAAAAAATCTTGAATATAATATCTTAATACTGCAAGTACTCTGGCAAAGTCTTTATTATTATTATTATTATCATTATTATTATTATTATCATTTAGTTCTATAAAAATCACTACTTATTAAAATCTGAAAAATAGTTTGAGCTAAATCATGTGGTGCAACCAAAAAATAATACAGGAAATTATATCATACTGTAGCGAGGTCGCCTGCAGTCTATTATAATATCAGAATATTTGCATATAATAAAATATTTTTATGAAAAGGCAAGGTTAATTCAGGCTGTAAAATGTAATGTGGTGTGACTCCCCAAAAACTTAATGACTATTGTGGATTATGAAAAGTTTTTGGGGAGTCATATTTATACAGTTGCAGTGAGTTTATAATATTATTATCTTTTATTTGTGGTTACACCACATTTTTATTAGTCATTAAATTTGATCCCATTTTCATAGTAGGACAGTTTTCAAAACCATACAAAACTAACATGAATTCAAAGCACATGGCAACATTAATAGGACTAGAATAAATCTGACAGTGCTGTGTGTAGTAATATGTTAGGAAAGCATCAACTAAAGCTGTTGAGAAAAGTGACGCTGTTACGTCTGGATAAACTAATTTCTAGTGTATCCAGAAATTATACAGTGGTCATTGCTGCTCCAATGTATAAAAGGTTCCTTAGATTATTAAAATATCCTTCACACTGATACACTAATAAAATAAAAAATAAATAATAATGATAATGATGATAATAATAATAATAAAAAAAGTGTTCTTTTAAAAAGTGTTGACAAAGGTTCTTTGGGGAACCAAAAATCGTTGTTCAATGGCATCGCTGCAAAAAAAACCTTTCAGAACCTTTATTTTTAAGTGTCTATGTTAACATACAACCAATAATGTACATACTGTCCAAACAATTAAAAAATATATAATCATATCCTATTTATGCAGCATCTTAATGCAAGTCACACAGGCCAATCTAGTAATATTTAGTGCATATAAAGCCATCTCTAGCATCTCAGCAAAACCGATAACAGCAGATTAAAAAGCAATTGCATATAACAATAATATTACATTTAGCCTTCTAAATAAGCTTGAATATGCAAAATAACAGAACATAAGTCATTCATTTTAAATCCTCTCAAACAGCAGCCCGCTAACTGAGAGCTGGTGAGGGGACTTAAAAAAAAATTGAAAGTAAAAAATAGCCTTTCAGGATGACCATGCTCTTTCTATGCAAATCAAAGTTTGAAGTGATGTTGAATCGTAAATTGTACATACCGAAGTGACTCTTGATGGTTCTTGAATCATCTCAGTTTTAATGCATTTCTGACAGGAAGATTTTGAAGGATTTCTGAAGAGTGCAGGAAAATGTCATTGTGCCAACTGTTTTGAAAATAATCACAATGGCCAGTTATATATTTAGGTAAGATGAGATGACACTGAGCTGAAAGTTGTTTAGGATTTTAAGATATCACCCTTAAAATAAAGCAATAAATTATAAGAGGACACCTCTAAAGCCCCTTTACGGTAAAAAACACTGTAACACACAACATGCTGTGCTTTTTGTTGTTTTTATACCTGAACAACATGCAACAATTATGAATGTTACCCCATAAATAAACAGTTTGAAAGGACTGGAGAGCTAAAAGTGTCAAAAAAACATTTTAATGTTGGTGACATTTTAACATCTAGTGGTTGTTACTGCAACTTATATGTAATCATGCAAATGTTATAAGTATTTGGAAATTTAGCATTGCATCACTTGCTCACCAGTGAATCCTCTGCAGTAAATGGGTGCCGTCAGAATGAGAGTCCAAACAGCAGATGAAAACATCACCATAATCCACAAGTTATCCACATGAATCCTATCCATCAATTAATGTCTTGTGAAGTGAAAAGCTACGTGTTTGAAACAAATCCATAATTATGGCGATTTAACTTTAAACTGTGGGAAAGTCCTTCCCCTGTTTTCCTCATATCAAAATCCATCAACATATTTGTTTAGAACTGTTTTTACTTGTTAACAGTGCTTGAACTCTGCATATTTCTCTCCTGTTTCAGACAAGGCAACTTTTTCACTAGAGACAATATTTTGGATAGAGGACTCCCATTTTAGCTGGAAGCAACAATTTTGAAGTTAAAAACGTCTTAATGGATTTGTTTCTTACAAACATGCAGCTTTTTGTTTCTCAAGATGATGACTGATGGACTGGAGTCGCGTGGAATACTTGTAGATTATTGTAATGTTTTTTAAGTGAGTGACGTGACATGTGGCCAAGTATGGTGACCCATACTTGGAATTAGTGCTCTGCATTTAACCCATCCAAAGTGCACACACAGCAGTGAACACACACCGTGAACACACACCCGGAGCAGTGGGCAGCCATTTATGCTGCGGCGCCCGGGGAGCAGTTGGGGGTTCAGTGCCTTGCTCAAGGGCTACTGAGGGACACACCTCAGTCGTGGTATTGAAGGTGGGAGAGAGCGCTGTACATTCACTCCCCCCACCTAAAATCCCTGCCGGTACGAGATTCTAGAGTCCGACTCTCTAACCATGAGGCCACGACTCAGCTGGACTCTAATTCTGACGGCACCCATTCACTGCAGATGATCCATTGGTGAGCAAGTGATGTGATGCTAAAATTCCAAATCTGAAAATTCACATGTATTCATTTAAGCATCAAATATATTCATTTTAAGATATTACTCTTAAAATAAAGCATAACCTATTAGAGCACATTCCTAAAAACCCCTTTACTGTTGTAAAAACACTAACACACAGCCTTAGGTTGTTTATTGTTTTTATAAAATGACAGCAACAGCAATGTGCCAAAACAAACACATTTTCAAAAATGGTTATTAAAACAGAAAATATAGTATAAAACAGTTAAATATACAATTAAATAAATATGAAAATAGATCAAATAAAATAATGTACGTTTATTAATAATAAAAAGAAAGCATTCTTAAATTTGCAGGACTAAAAGTTACCATTGTGACATGAACATGTTTTATATATATATATATATATATATATATATATATACACACATATACATACATCTAGATGCGAGTCATTTAAAAACATTAAGCTTGGAAACAAGAGAATAAACTGCAAATTTCTGTCAGCAATGTACAAAACCCACACATTTTCATTCAGAAGCAACTGACAAACTCTCATTTCTGCTGGGGAGAGTCAGGCAGCAATGGCAGAAGTTAGCCATGCATGGCTCCTGGGTTATGAGGGGAGAAGGCTGGAGATGAGAGGCTAAAATCTGTGTAATCTCAATCCTGCTGTCAAGAGTGCACTGACAGGCATGTGTGAGATGAAAGCTCCGAGGCACACAGAAGGTGTAACAGTTTCCCCTCAGCAGTAGATGCAGAGAATGGTTACATATGAGGGAGTTTCTCCTCACTGAAGCTGACATATTGTACTTCACTGTATAGGCATGCTTATCTGAGACACAGATACTCAGCAGAGATGCCTCAGGAAATACAAGCTGCATCATGAAAATAATACAACTGAGCGCTGCCATTGGTCAGATGCTTACTTTTAGGAAAATCGTTGAACAAAATAATTTTTATTGTACTACTTCTCTGCTCAGAAAGTGCTTATTTACCTCAAACGTGAATACTGTAGGCAAGAAACAAGACTTGCTTGACTTAATACCAGCAGTCTTCCTAAAATGGTTCCTTTTTAGTTTAATTTCAATAAATTAAATAGTTTCAAGTTTGTCTCTGTGTAACAGAGACGCTGGAGTTTGGTTAGAATCCATGAGCAGAAGTTTATTAAAGGTCAAGGCTTTAAACAGATGTCGATAATCAAGCAGAGGGTCAAAGTCAGAGAAGCAAGCAGATCGTTTGTCGGACACAAGGGCAGAAGCAGAGACAATAGTGGAGAGGCAGGCAATGAGTCCAAACACAAACATCAGTCCTATCAGGCGTCAGAGCAAAAGGGGCAGAGTACAAATACCGTGAGTCAAGAAGTCAGGCAGAATCCTACACAGGAAACCAATCAGGAACAGAGGAAGAATAACGCTTGGTAAGGCAGGTAAACTGGCAATACTTCGCAATCAGCACATGGACTGGTCTCAGTTTATATGAGAGTCAAACAGGAAGTGAAAGCAGAGGAAGCAGAGGGAGGGGAGCACGGTCAGTACTCGGGTGAGGGCTCCCTCTGCTGGCTTGGCGTTACAGAACCCCCCCCTCTAGGAGCGACTCCTGGAGTTCGACGTGGATGTCCCCATGGTCTCGGTGCTGGGTCTGGCTCGATGAAACTCCTCGATGAGTGAAGGATCCACGTGGAGAGCCAGACCCGTTGTCCTGGTTGGTAGGGAGGGTGTGGGTGACGTCATCTATTGGCTTGGAATTCTTGTGTTCTCACAGCTCGCTGGAGATGGACATGAGCACTGTCCCACACCCTCTCACTACATTGAATCCAGTCGTCCACTGCAGGAACCGAGGAGGGTTCGCACAGACCACAGGAACAGAGGTGGAATCCTAGGACGCACTGGAAGGGGGTTAGACCTGTAGAGGAGTGAGTTAGAGTTTTCGGCGTATTCTGCCCATGGCAATAACTCAGACCATCTGTGCTGTTCATGACTGCAGTAGCTTCAGAGATACCTTCCTATTTCCTGGTTTAGTCATTCGACTTGTCCGTTGGCTTGTGGGTGATAGCCTGAAGTTAAACTGACGTTGATATCCAACTGATTGCAGAATGCCCTC
>NW_015505960.1:197194-200875 GCF_001515645.1 Sinocyclocheilus grahami
CTCAGACCATCTGTGCTGTTCACGGCTGCAGTAGCTTCGGAGATACCTTCCTATTTCCTGGTTGAGTCGTTCGACTTGTCCGTTGGCTTGTGGGTGATAGCCTGAAGTTAAACTGACGTTGATATCCAACTGATTGCAGAATGCCCTCAAGACCTGAGATGTGAATTGAGTACCTCGGTCACTGACTATGTCCTCTGGTAGTCCATATATCCTAAAGATGTGTTGGAAGAGGGTTTGAGCGGTTTCCATGGCAGTGGGTAGTGGAATGAGACGGCAGGACTTCGTGGGAGGTCATTGATGAAGTCGATAGACAGATGAGACCATGGTCATTGAGGAATCGGTAATGGCTTGAGTAGACCTGAAGGTAATTCCTTTGGGGTTTTTGACTGAGCACAGATCTGACAGGACTTGACATAGTTGGTGATGTCTCATGCCATGTTACGCCACCAGAAAGAGTTCTGTACTAGTTGGAGAGTTCGAGAGATACCAGGCTGACCGGAGCAGAGAGAAGTGTGAACCCATTGCATGATTCGAAGTCTTAAAGCTTGAGGTACATAATGCTTTCCTGGGGGTGTGTTTGCAGGTGAGGGGTCTTGTTGTTGTGCTTCTCTTAGTTCTTCCATGATATCCCAGGAGACTGGAGCTAGGATGCTCTGTGGAGAGGTCATATTGTCGGGAAAGAGCATCTGCTTTTCCATTCTTGCTGCCAGGACGATAAGTTACAGTAAAATTGAAGCGTGTGAAGAATAATGCCCAATGGGCTTGCCGGGGGTTAAGACGCTTGGCACTCTTTATATATATTCAATATTCTTATGATCTGTAATCACTTGGAAGGGATGAAGAGCTCCCTCAAGCCAGTGATGCCATTCTTCGATCGCTGCTTTCATGGAGAGTAGTTCCTTATTTCCAACATCATAGTTGCGCTCAGCGGAGGTTAATTTTCTGGAGAAGAAAGCACATGGATACAATTTGCTTGGTTGTCCTTGTCTCTGACAGAGTATAGCACCTATGCCACAGTCTGAGGCATCCACCTCTAGTATGAATGGTTCGTTCGGATCAGGATGTTTTAGGATAGAGGCTGTTGTGAATCATTCCTTCAATGCATTGAAAGCGTTGTTAGCTTCCGAAGTCCAAACCAGTCTTGACGGTTTATTCTTGAGGAGTGAGGTGAGAGGAGGGGCAACCATACTATAATTTCGGATGAACCTCCTGTAGAAATTGGCAAAGCCTAGAAATCTCTGCAGATCCTTGACGGTTTTAGGTTGTGGCCATTCAGTGACCGCCTGAACTTTGAGGTCATTCATCTTGATGCCCGGTGAGCTGATGTGGTAACTCAGGAATGAAGTTTGATTAACATGGAACTCACACTTTTCTGCCTTGACATATAATTCATTCTCTAAGAGCCGAGAAAGGACTGTTCTGACATGGGAAATGTGCACGTGTTCGGTCTTGGAAAATACGAGGATATTGTCGATGTATGCAACCACAAATTTATTCAGGAGGTCCTTGAAGATTTCATTTATGAAAGATTGGAATACAGCGGGAGAGTTGGCCAGCCCATACGGCATTACCTGATATTCATAGTGCCCCCTAGTGGTGAGAAAAGCTGTTTTCCATTCATCCCCTTCTTGGATTCTGATGAGATTATATACACTTTGAAGATCGAGCTTGGTGTAGATTTTCGCTTCTCTGAGTTGTTCTAGTGCTGATGGCTCTAAAGGAAGGGGATAGCGAAACTTAACAGTAATATTATTCAGTCCTCTATAATCAATACACAGTCTTAGTCCACCATATTTCTTCTCCACGAAGAAGAATCCTGCAGCTGCTGGGGAGGTTGATGGTCGGATAAAACCGGATTTCAAGGCTTCATCCACATACTCTTCCATGGCTTGACTTTCGTTTCTAGAAAGTGGATATACTTTACTTTTGGGGGGTTGTGTGTTAGGCAGGAGATCGATGGCACAGTCCCCAGGTCTATGTGGAGGAAGTTGTGTGGCTTTTACCTTGCTGAATACATCAGAGAGATCTCGATAACAATGGGGAATATTAGTGTTTGGGAGAGTCGATGATCTAAAAGGCGATGGATTCCTTACGAAGGGTTCCAACTTGGAGGGTGAGTGTTTTGGTATGGTGAGTGATGCCTCTTCCAATCAATTCACCATCGATAGCCTTGACTTGGATAGGTGGGGTGCACATTTGTGTAGGGATTTGATATTTGTTTACGATGTCCTGGTGGATGAGATTCAGGGCGGCTCCGGATTCAATCATCACTGTGAGGTCAAGAGAGAGAGTATCAGTTCTTAAGACAACAGGGAGTGTGAATGACTTGTTGCTTAAAAGGGCAAAATGTTCAATATCTACCTGGGGATTCTTTTGAAGCTTGTGGGGGCCTGATTCACCACAGTGAATTGACAGTCGTTGATGTCGTCTCCGTTCTCTTTCACACTCAGATAGTCGGGACGCGTTTATTTGCATGGGTTCCTCAGGGGAAGACATTTCTACAGGGTTGGGTGTGAGATCGTTGGTTCGCCCATCTTTTCCACTTCTCCTTTTAGGAGCTTGTCTCATGAGGTTATCAATCTTGATGGCGAGTGTGACAAAATCAGAGGAGGAGGACTCTTCACCCTTGCATGCAAGTTCTGCCTGAAGATCGCCGTTGAGACTTTTGTGAAACATAGCTTTTAAAGTGACATCATTCCATCCACTCTGGGCAGCGAGCATTCTGAATTCAATGGCAAACTCAGCAGCGGAACGATTACCTTGTGTCAGATTGATGAGTGGTGTCGAAACGTCCTTTCCGTCGTGAGGATATTCAAACACTTCACGGAGTTGTTGAATGAAGTACGTCACTGAATTCCTCAGGCGTGAATCCGAGTCCCAAACGGCTGCTGCCCAGTCGATAGCTCTGCCCGTCAACAGTGTCATGATGAAAGTGCACTTTTTGCCCTCTGATTCGAATCTCTCTCCTTGATGATCCAGATAAACTTGTACTTGGCGAATGAAGCCCTTGCATTGCTCAGTGGTACCGTCAAATTTGTCAGGAAGAGCGAGACTTATGGTCTTAGGAGTGGGTGGATGGAGAGATTGAATGTAGTGCATCAGGTGTTCGTTGATGGCCTGCAGCTTGGTGAGTTGTTCCTGATATTTCTGGAGCATTTCAGCTTGGTATGAGAATGCTGCTTGCAGATTCGACACTTCCGCTGGATTCATAGGAGGAGAAGTATTCTGTAACAGAGACAATGGAGTTTGGTTAGAATCCATGAGCGGAAGTTTATTAAAGGTCAAGGCTTTAAACAGATGTCGATAATCAGGCAGAGGGTTAAAGTCAGAGAAGCAAGCAGATCGTTCATCGTACACAAGGGCAGAAGCAGAGACAATAGTGGAGAGGCAGACAATGAGTCCAAACACAAACATCAGTCCTATCAGGCGTCAGAACAAAAGGGGCAGAGTACAAATACCATGAGTCAAGAAGTCAGGCAGAATCATACACAGGAAACCAATCAGGAACAGAGGAAGAATAACGCTTGGTAAGGCAGGTAAACTGGCAATACTTCGCAATCAGCACATGGACTGGTCTCAGTTTATATGAAAGTCAAACAGGAAGTGAAAGCAGAGGAAGCAGAGGGAGTGGAGCACGGTCAGTACTCGGGCGAGGGCTCCCTCTGCTGGCTTGGCGTTACA
>NW_015505960.1:200885-201289 GCF_001515645.1 Sinocyclocheilus grahami
CGGAAAGTATCCTTAAATGTTTCACTCTTTGTTATATTGCAGCCATTTGCTAAAATCATTTAAGTTAATTTTTTTCCTCATTTCCTCATACACAGCACCCCATATTGACAGAAAAACACAGAATTGTTTGTGAAATATCACATGGTCCTAAGTATTCAGACCCTTTGCTGTGACACTCATATATTTAACTCAGGTGCTGTCCATTTCTTCTGATCATCCTTGAGATGGTTCTACACCTTCATTTGAGTCCAGCTGTGTTTGATTATACTGATTGGACTTGATTAGGAAAGCCACACACCTGTCTATATAAGACATTACCGCTCACAGTGCATGTCAGAGCAAATGAGAATCATGAGGTCAAAAGGAACTGCCTGAAGAGCTCAGAAACAGAATTGTGGCAAGGC
>NW_015505960.1:201503-208463 GCF_001515645.1 Sinocyclocheilus grahami
TTTTGCCCTCTGATTCGAATCTCTCTCCTTGATGATCCAGATAAACTTGTACTTGGCGAATGAAGCCCTTGCATTGCTCAGCGGTACCGTCAAATTTGTCAGGAAGAGCGAGACTTACGGTCTTAGGAGTGGGTGGAGGGAGAGATCGAATGTAGTGCGTCAGGTGTTCGTTGACGGTCTGGAGCTTGGTGAGTTGTTCCTGATATTTCTGGAGCATTTCAGCTTGGTATGAGAATGCTGCTTGCAGATTCGACACTTCCGCTGGATTCATAGGAGGCGAAGTATTCTGTAACAGAGACAATGGAGTTTGGTTAGAATCCATGAGCGGAAGTTTATTAAAGGTCAAGGCTTTAAACAGATGTCGATAATCAGGCAGAGGGTTAAAGTCAGAGAAGCAAGCAGATCGTTCATCGTACACAAGGGCAGAAGCAGAGACAATAGTGGAGAGGCAGACAATGAGTCCAAACACAAACATCAGTCCTATCAGGCGTCAGAACAAAAGGGGCAGAGTACAAATACCATGAGTCAAGAAGTCAGGCAGAATCATACACAGGAAACCAATCAGGAACAGAGGAAGAATAACGCTTGGTAAGGCAGGTAAACTGGCAATACTTCGCAATCAGCACATGGACTGGTCTCAGTTTATATGAAAGTCAAACAGGAAGTGAAAGCAGAGGAAGCAGAGGGAGTGGAGCACGGTCAGTACTCGGGCGAGGGCTCCCTCTGCTGGCTTGGCGTTACACTCTGGCTAGATTTTCATAAAGATATCTTACAATATATACAGTGGGTACGGAAAGTATTCAGACCCCCTTAAATGTTTCACTCTTTGTTATATTGCAGCCATTTGCTAAAATCAAAATTACTTAAATGATTTTAGCAAATGGCTGCAATATAACAAAGAGTGAAAAATGTAAGGGGGTCTGAATACTTTCCGTACCCACTGTATATATACACACACATACATACATATATATCACAAAGGAATAATTGACGACAGGCTGTTGAATTTAGAAAATAATGCACACCCCGAGTTGGTGATGCGGCCATGATGTGAAGCATTGTTTTCAAATAATTCAATGGACCGGAGTCAATTATTCTGCTTAAATTATGGTTACCACACCTCAAAATCTGTTCAGATGTTGTATTTCAAGACATTCGTCAGG
Organism: Sinocyclocheilus grahami; assembly: GCF_001515645.1. Lineage (NCBI taxonomy): Eukaryota > Metazoa > Chordata > Actinopteri > Cypriniformes > Cyprinidae > Sinocyclocheilus > Sinocyclocheilus grahami. Next base: position 202,667 of record NW_015505960.1, read on the forward strand.
TTTTTGTCCTTAAATGCTCTTGTGAGTAGGATTAGCAATGTATCCGTTGATAAAACCAAAATATCATTTTAGACCTAGTAACAGAGGACTGAATCATTGATAGCAGAATAATGCAGTTAATAATGATACTACTATCAAATGAAATGTCAAATCATCAAAACCTACAACATGTATTTTAGACCCTATTCCGTCAAAGGTACTAAAAGTGGTGTTTCCAGAAGTCATAGATCCCCTTCTGAATATTATTAATGTGTCAATGCCATTAGGATATGTCCCCAAAAACCTCAAATGGGCTATTAAGCCTCTCATAAATTAAAAAAAAAAAACACAACTAGAGAATTAGTTAATTACAGACCGATTTCAAAGCTCCCTTTTCTGAAAAGGCAGTATCCTTAGCTATATTTCTTTTTAGAGAGAAATGGTTTCTGTGAGGCAGGGGTGTGCACAGACCTTTTGAGGGGCATGTGTTGAAACTTTTTCCTGTTGTAAAATACAGTACATTTGGCCAAAATCTCATTTTATAAAAGATTAAATGCTACTGTATGCACAGGCTATAAGTGTAGGCTATTGGCTATGACTAGATGGCAAATGCTAGCCCTCTCTCTCCAGTCCCACATGCATCAGACCTCAAATACATAAAATATGAGCCTTTATAGACATAGTGTTTCTTGCGTAAAGAAAACGCTGTACTTATTCAAACAACAAGATCTTTATTTACCCTTTATAAGACTTTGTTTAGCTGCTGTGGAACTTCAGTCGTTCAGTCAAGATAGAGGGGGTGGAGTTATAAGGTTTTACTGACAGTTTGAGCGGATTCAGCCAGATTTAGTCACAAGCTTTTAATACCTTTTTAATACCTTTAATTGGCTAAATATTTGTAAAACAGACAGACAGACGTAAAGGGTGACCCAAATCATTGATTTATTGAAGAAGAAAAAAAAATACCACCAAAAAAAAGGGGGCACTTTGGAGTGTAAGGGCAAAAAGGGCATGTACTCTGCACAGGTTGAGCTCTACCTGTGCACGTGAATGAGGATTTCCAGTCAGGATTTAGACTGTATCATAGTACTGAGACTGCTCTCATCAAAGTTGCAAATGACCTTCTCTTATCATCCGATTGTGATTGAATTTCTCTATTGGTGCAACTGGATCTTAGTGATGCATTTGACACTATCGACCACAACATTCTTTTGAGTAGAATACAAAATTATGTTGGCATTAGTAGAATTGCATTGTCATGGTTCAAATCTTATTTATCTGACCATCATCAATTCGTAGCAGTGAATGGATCGATCACAAGTACAGTATGGAGTACCACAAGGCTCAGTACTAGGACCATTGCTTTTCACGCTTTACATGTTTCCCTTGGGAGATATCAGCAAGAAACATGGTGTTCTCTTTCACTGTTATGCTGATGAAACTCAGCTCTATATTTCTTCGCAGCCAGATGAAACATACCCATTCTCAAGACTAGTTATTATAACTACTATAGTTATATTATTGGACCAAAAACCTCTGCATGTAATAATCTAAAACGCTGTCTAACACTTGATGGCTGCTCTGTTAATTCTTCGTAATCAGTTAGGAACCTAGGTGTGCTATTTGATAGCAAACTTTCCTCTGAAAACCATGTTTCTAGCATTTGTAAAATCAAAATTTTCCGTCTTAAAAATATATATCTAAATTATGACCTATGCTCTCAATATCAAATGCAGAAATGTTAATTCATGCATTCATGACCTCAAGGTTAGATTATTGTAATGTAAAATTGTAATATTTATTGGGTAGTTGCTCTGCACGCTTAATAAACAAACTTCAGCTGGTCCAAAATGCAGCAGCTAGAGCTCTTACTAGAACCAGCAAGTACAAACATATTAGCTCGGTTCTGTCAACTATTGAACATTGAATACATTTTAAAATGTTTCTAATTACTTATAAAGCCCTGAATGGTTTAGCTCTTCAATACTTGAGCAAGCTTATATCGCATTATTGTCCTTCACGTCCGCTGCGACCTCAAAACTCTGGCCATTTGATAATACCTAGAATATCAAAATCAACTGTGGGCGGCAGATCCTTTTCTATTTAGCACCCAAATTCTGGAACAATCTACCTAGTGTTGTTCGGGAGGCAGACACACTCTGTCAGTTTAAATCTAGATTAAAGACCCATCTCTTTAACCTGGCATATACAGTGGGGCAAAAAAGTATTTAGTCAGCCACCAATTGTGCAAGTTCTCCCACTTAAAAAGATGAGAGAGGCCTGTAATTTTCATCATAGGTATACCTCAACTATGAGAGACAAAATGAGAAAAAAAAATCCAGAAAATCACATTGTAGGATTTTTAAAGAATTTATTTGCAAATTATGGTGGAAAATAAGTATTGGGTCAATAACAAAATTTAATCTCAATACTTTGTTATATACCCTTTGTTGGCAATGACAGACGTCAAACGTTTTCTGTAAGTCTTCACAAGGTTGTCACACACTGTCACTATCACATTTCTATAATTTAAATCCGTTAAAGGATTGTTAGGCTGCATTAATTAGGTCAACCGGAACCGGGAACACTTCCCATAACACCCTCTTTCATTTTTATTCCGAGGTCACCGTAGCCATACGGTTCCAGTCTGTATCCAGATCAGATGGTCACTGTAGCCACCCAGATCCAGTCCATATTCAAAGCAAATGGTGAATCAGCACCTAGAGACGACCTCTACAGCCCTGAATGTCAGCGGAGACCATGTCAACTAGATGAGCCCCAGAGACAGATCCCTTGTGAACAGGGACGGACTGGGAGTAAAAAACGGCCCTGAATTTTTCCCAAATAGGCCCACCACAACTACAAGCAGTCGCTACTATCTCACATTATTACAGCAATCCTATCGCATTTATGGCAAATAACATCACAAAACCCATGGTGACCATGCTGACGAAAACAATAGAAACCATCACAGAAATTCAAATGATTTCCACTAAAAAAAACCATTACAAACATTACAAACCATCACATTTTAACCATTAAAACCATTAAATAATGTTTTCCTGTAGTGTGCTTTGGGACATATTTCATTAGGATTTAGTGGTTTTAACAAAAGCCACCAGTAGAAACCAATAGGCACGATTACAGTTTCCATTAAAAACAATACAATTTTCATTATAACCAGTAAAACCATTACAAATTGTGTGAAAGAGCAGAACGCAAAATGTATAATATGACAATGATAAACATAAACCTAGGGCCCTATCATACACCTGGCGCAATGCGGCGCCAGGCATGACGCAAGTGTTTTTTGCTAGTTTCAGCCCAACGCAGTTATCATTTTCATGTCCTGCGAGTTGTTTAAATAGCAAATGCATCTGCGCGCCCATGGTCTGGTCTGAAAACGAGGTGTGTTCAGGAGCATTGCTGGCGCGTTGTTATTTTGAGGCAACTGAAATAGACTGCGCCATTGACCAACAAAAACCTGGTCTAAAGTCAATGGCGCAATCGTTTTTTTGTTATTTAAAGAGTGCGTTAGTATAGGCGGGTACACAGTGAGTGTACACTCTGCTTAATACACACACAGGGATGCACAGCAGCACACAAACATGCCAAATATAAAAAATTAAAGGATTGCAATGTAAAAGATTATTATTGTGTAAGCTACATAAATATAAAATGCCTACATATCATAATGGATAGTCATTGCATGTATCAGAATTAGGCTACCTACTGTATTTGCTCATGCACGAGCAGCTCCGTTTCATCTCTGAAAACACGTTCTGTCTTTTCGCTTGCAAATTCCGCCGTGTAAATAGCAAATCCGCCATGGCACGAGCGCAACTGGCTCTTAAAGGGAATGGGAGATGAGACTCTGCATCTCATAATCTGGTACTGCAGTTATATCTGATCAAATTGCACATTATTATTCTTTAGTTTGGGTTAAACAAATCAATTTTGCTTGGTTGGAACAGCAGCTACGCTAATTATGTCTCTATTTGTTTCTCTGTTTTTGCTAGGATTTACACAAGCTTCAGTCTGGATACAGAACACCTGAGAAGAGATGATGCCAACCCCTCAGAGGACCTCAGATGATGCCGACCCTGAAACAACATACAGAACTACCCCATTTTGCTATAAGTTTGATTGCATCATATTATAATTGCTGTTAATACTGTTCATCGTCTGTTTTATTACATCTTTAATTGATTTTTCCGTACATTTCTGCCATATGTACATTAATTGACAGTCACCACTGATAAGCTACCACTAAATATTGTAGAAACTTAATTTGCTGTAAAGTTGCTTTGCAATGATTTGTATCGTGAAAAGCACTGTACAAATAAACTTGACTTGACTTTACTCTGATTGGTTTATTGCACATTATGCCCAAAACACACCCATTACTCTACCAGAGACTAGGGACAACCCTTTTAGACCATGCGCCGGGCGCGCCGACCGTTTTTCCCATCGTTAAACTAGCAAAAGTGGATTTGGACACGCCCTAACTGCACCTGCGCCGTGCGCTTTAGACCATGTGGTTAGATCGTTTAAATAGGGCCTCTAGAGTCTAGAAACCTGAAACAACAGATTTCTTCAATTTGAGTATTCATATGTCTCTGTTTGTGTGTGTGTGTCATGCTAATCAGACTAATCACCTTATAGGCTAACTTATAGGCTTATAGGCTATAGACCACGGGAACCAGACAAGTCCTCTGCAAAATCTGGCCTTTGTTGCAGCCTGGAATTAAACCACGCCATGCTGGTTTCTTCTGGCCAGAGGAGAACTGGCCTCCGACTGAGCCTGGTTTCTCCCAAGGCTTTTTCTCCATTTCTGTCACCAATGGAGTTTTGGTTCCTTGCCACTTTCACCTTTGGCTTGCTTAGTTGGGGATGCTTGACTGATTGCACCGACACTATTGGAAGAGAGCTGAACTGGATGATGACATCACTGAATCATTAATTAAGTGACTTTAGCTAAAAAAATAATCTTTGTTATTGTCCTCTTGCATTACTGACATACTATTTTCCTGTTTGACACTGTAAAGCTTTTTCAGTATTGTATAAAGCAGTGGTGGGCCGTCAGGGCCAGCAAAGCCTTCTATGCTGGCCTAAACACTATCAGAATCACTGATTTAGTTTTAATATATTTTTCCATGAATGTATATTAAATTATTTCCAATGGTCTATTCTCTTCAGTTCATAGCTTTTCTCTTGGTTGCACTGCTTCCAGCAGTGTATGTTTATATTAGAGCTTTAATCCAATAATATTTCAGCAACCGTGTTGCCAGGGTCAAAGAAATCTGCCTTAAGGCCTTCAGAATCAACAGTGCAGGCGTCTGTTAGCTTAAATCAATGGCAATTGGCAATAATTTCACTCCTTATAATTGGTAAGACATAGATAGTTGTGTATGTATTTATATATTGTATGTATTTTAATGTTTGTTATTATTGTTGATGAGCTCACCAAGCAAAATTCCAAACAACTAGGGTGTTTGGCAATAAATAAATAAATAAATAATAAATAAAATGAAACCGTTGCTTTAACCAATCAGGTTTAGAGTTGGCAACACAAGGGCCATCTAGCTGGCTAACGATAACGTCAGCATTTTCTCGTCCTTTGATTGGATGGTCAGCATACTAGCTAGCAAACAGCATCACTGTAAATCTTTTTATTAAAACGTAGTAAAACTTTGATTACTGTTTCTCAGGTTTAGATTTTCAGTGCATTTTGAAAATATATTTGCCTACTATATTTAGTAAATCTAAAAACAGTAGCCCTAATGACTGCGAAAAACAACCACACACCTCCTCGGCA